>NC_141854.1:300000-599579 GCF_024713525.1 Acromyrmex echinatior
GCTTGTCTCTTTTTTATTATTTATTTTACGTATGTAATTGGTTAGCTTTTATATGTTGTAGGCTTATTTTTTCGTTGGTCCTCAGTATCTGGATTATATGAGTCATTTAGTCTGCCTGATTGTTCAGCGAGTTGAATTGTCGGCTGGTTCCCCTTGGGTTTTTCTCTTTTGCGGTAAGCAATCTTTGATAAGCAATCTTTGGTAAGCAATCTTTTCTGGTTGTCCTTTCTTTGACAATCCCACCGCTGCCACCAATTTTGTTGTACTCTTGGGTGATAGGATACAGATTGTGGGTTCGCGGATGAGGTAGAAAGAAATAACTTTCACAATTACTAACACTTTTAATTTAAGGGAGCTGGGTGATTTGGAGGATCAAAAAATTAATGATTTTTGTGAATTTTTTGTGAAAAAATGATTACAGCTATCAATTTTAGATTTGGACCTATATTTTATTTGCACTTTATACAATAAGTATGAATTTTTATTAATTAAAATATGTTGAAATGTTCGAGAGGCAACAATGGCGACAAACGTGTTCACATAGGGTTTTGTTAAATTGCTGACATTGTGCAGAATTAGTCGTCTGAAATAAAAAAATCAAATTGATTTGCAATTAATAATGTTGAATGTATACGGTAAATCTAACAAAATTATAAAAAATCGCGATTTGTTAAAATTACTCTTTTATGAAAAAAAAAAGATTCTTTTTTTATTATTATTTTTCCCATTAAATTGCCAAAAAAACTATTATTGTTTTGAAATTTTTTTTTTTAGGTTTACCATATGGAGAAAATAGTTGTAATAAATATGTGAAAAGCGACAATCAATGCGTTAAACCATTTTCTCTCTACAATGTCAGCAAATTTGAAAAACACGTTTCGAGAAAAATGCGTTTAAAGTTTTGAGTTAGAATACTTGCGTTTTTTTAATACTTACAATAAATTTTTCTTATTCGATTCCTAAATCATAATACTCTTTATCCTCTTGTTTGAACAGAAATGTAGAAAAAGACAAAAATACGGCAGATATTTCTTTATTTGAAGAAGTAACAGCCATACGGCGCGCCGCGGGAGATCGAAACTCAAACACGTCTAATTTTTACCTGTGCACCAGTTCAGTAAATCATGAATAACTCCATTGTCTTACGTTACTTCTGTGAACAGTTTTGGCAACATATTTTCAAGACAATCAATTTTCCGAAAATGGAATTAAACAAAATAGATTTTTTGATCCTTCAAACCCACCCGGCCCTCTTAATGTTACTAAGCAATGTTACAATATATATCACTCTAATTGGCATTTGACAAATATTCATGTTCAATCCGATTCTTTCGTACAATTTCTGATTGCGTATCGCGATTGCTTATTAATTCGGGCGTTCAAGCGCGTGAAGCTGTATGGGCGTAGTTTCGGATGACAGCTAATAAGATAACTCTGCCCAGTATGTTACAATGTATGTTAATGTAACCACTCGATCTGGCACATATGATCTTGTACATATCTCCTGCTGATCTGGTTTGAACTTAGTCAGCTGTTCGAACTAGTTTTGGTCATTGTTTTTTCGGAATGCGATCAGTGCTGACGGTCGCATTCGGATTTCCCAATTTGAGGCAATCGTTTCCATTTTCGCAACTTGCGGAAGGCAGCTTTGCATTATTTGCTCGTTGCTTCCATAAGATTGCATTTTCGCAATTATGATACGAATGCTTCTTCAAAAGTCAATAGCTTGCATGTCATCTATCCTGCAGTTGTTAGGTGATATATTAATTAATTTTCATTTTATCTTTTAGTTGTAGCTATCGCTATAACACATTGTATTGACTGTGGTACTAACTGTGTCAGCATCGTAGCCAATACAATGGCAAGAATTTATTCTAGCGAGTAATTCAGCAAAAAAACAAGCATTGTATATCGCCGGCTTAAGACGTACGATTTTTTCTTTTACATAATTTTGAAATATTTTCATGAAAAATGGCGGCTACTTCAAGTGGCCTGATTAGAGGATCTCTAATTAAATTCGATTAAGGGTGCCATCTATACGCAGTCAAAAATACTAACGTCAATACTAATATTCTGTTGCATATATTTTTACTTTTTGTATGAACGGAAACGGTATTGATTTTGTATATAAGGAAACGGTATTGAAAAATTCTGAAAAAATTCTGAAAAAATTCTTAAAGTTCTATGAGAAGAAAATAAATAATTTTTGTCTCTTGCAGTTTTTCTGTGAAGTTGATAGTATTTGAGTAAATAATTATTGAAGATCAGTTTTCGGAAATTTATAATAATTAATATTTTGTTAACTATTACAAAAATTGTAAAATGATAGAGGACTTGCGGGAGGGGAGGGGAAGATGAGAGTAGCTTCGCATGGAAGTCGCACTGTACAGCAGAAATAAAACTTAATTTTTCAAACTTTTTGGTTCATAACTTTTTAACAGCGACCGCCAAGCGTCTAAAACCTGATGGAGGTTACTCAGAGTCACGTCCTGATAACATATGTCAAGGTCAAGGTCATCGGAGGTAGCTCCCCTTTTCTTAATATTTACCCAATTTTTAAATAAAAAAGTTTTGATTTTTCTTAATACATATTTGATTTTATTCAAAAATGGCTATTAAACAAATCCAGATTTTGTTGTCCAAATCCAAATGTATGTTTTTTTGATCACTGAACACGATACAATAATTTAGCCTTACGATGTATGCCTTAAGAAATATTATTGTGAAATATTAAGCTCTATTAATGTGAAAAAATGATCAAATTTTGAGTTGAAAGTCAATTTTAGCAGAATTCCAGTAAAACATTACGCTCTTCAAATTGTAGGTCCGTTCACCCAGGACAAAATCTAGTTGGAATTATCCCTGAACCTCCTTCTACAGGGTTTTTAAAAGTTGCATTTAATTGGATTATAAATTTTTAAGCATCGAAAAAATTTTTTACAATTTATGAAGTATATCGTTTTGTGATTTTGACATTCTCAAATCAAATGCCTCAACTTGACAATAAAAAAACTCTTTATTATAAAATGAAATAAATACGTAGTACAAAAAATATGATTTAATTAATTGAAATAAATTATCACATATCAAATAAGGGCAAACATAGGAATAGAATTTCAATGGTATCATAGTTGATCCAAACAATAATATATTATCAAAAATTTTGATAATAATGCAAATAAATTTTCGGAGAACACATTTACGTATTACATCTTGCAAATTTTTTGTATTAAATCTTGAGAATGGTTCCAACATTCGCTCTATTCTGTTTTGAATACGATGTGAAAATCTGACGGTTATATCAATATAATTTTTCTCACTGAAAAATTTAATGGACTAATAATTAACTTGTCTTATGTACTTATTTCATTTTCTAAAAATAATTTATTATTATCAAATTGAGGGATTTGATTTGATGTCAAAAACACAAAGTGATATAATTTAAAAATTGTAAAAAATGGTTTCTACTCTTAAAATTTTTTTTTTAATGTCGCAAGAATATAGGTAATACATCACTCGAACCGACTCGCTCAATTTCTTTCTTTCTCCCCCTTCCCCTAAAGAAAACTCAACGCGACCCAACTATTCTTTGAAATTAGCCATCTTCTCTGCCAAATCCTGTCGATGCTTTACTGGAGAAGTGTTCAGCAGCAAACGTCCAGAAGCAAACAACACTAAGATAAAGCATAGAGCTACAGATCCCACACTATCCGCATCACGATAACCACAAAAAAGTGATTCTGTATCGCGTAATCTCGAGAGAGAGATAGAATGTTTTAATGAAACACAACAAGCGATTTATAAGTCAAAGTCTTTTATTTAGCAGTCTTTATATTCCATCCCTGACATTCAACAACCTCTCCCCTCAGTCACGGTAGTCTTCGCCGGCGGAGATTGAGAACGTTTTATAATCTAGTTAAATGGAACTTCTAAAAATCCTGTAAGAGATCCCGAGAAAATTCCAACTGGATTTGGATGAACAGACTTACAATTTGAGGGGAATAATGATTCATTTAAACGTTTGAAATTTTGCTAAAATCGAACTTTGAACTTTGAAATTTTATAATTTTTTTACAAAAAATTAAGGTAGTACTAGCATAAAATGATTTTTTTATGAACATGTTAAAATTTGACATACAGGTAAGTTGAAATGCTCTCTATATTTGTGTGCAATTAGAAACATATTGACCGTCTAGTTTTTGAGATAATTGCAATCAAAATATGCAGTTTTAATCTGTGAAGCATATACGCTCAAGTTAATGTCAGATTTTTAATTATAGCATCCATATTCTTAGAATTGTTGTAAAAAACGAGCACACATGGAATGATATTATAAAATTATGAAGGAACATGAAATGATATTATAAAAAAGGTCATAATTTTTTACTATTTAATTAGGAAAATAGGGTCGCGAAAAAAAACGTAATATTTCGATTTTCTTTGACGTATGATGGCACTGAAGGGAATGGTGAGAAATAGAGAGGACAGCCAGTGAACATCTGACAGCACAGGCGTTAGTATGCCTTAGTATTTGTATTCATTTTCTTTCTGCGTGTGCGGCCTTGAACAGGAACAATCGAACGTTTTCTTCCTTTGGCGAGAGTGAGGTATCGCTACCGAGCGCCGCAACAGGATAAAACTTTGGACGGTATTGTCGCGCTATACTATCTTTAGTGAAAAAAAGGCAAATAGGAGTCAGGCGTGATAATCGTTGCACAAAATAATATACAAATGTAACATAAAACTTTTTAAATTAACGCGCTTACATGTTTTGGGCTTATATGCGTTCATTTTCGAGCATTTTTTAGAGTAAATTACTATTAGGTGTTGGAATTAATTCGTAGCGTTTTACAAGTGATGGGAAGTACTTTCATTAATGTATTTTTTAATGCTCATGTGAAATAAATATTAGGTGTTGGAATTAATTCATAGCGTTTTTTAATGAAAGAATGTTATTTATTTCACATGAGCATTAAAAAATACATTAATGAAAGTACTTCCCATCACTTGTAAAACGCTACGAATTAATTCCAACACCTAATAACATTCTTTCATTAAAAACGCTACGAATTAATTCCAACACCTAATATTATAAATACAATATGTACGTGATAACTAATTTCGTGATAATTAATTTTAATCATAGTGAGATTTAATCATCCCTCCACTTCACTAAAAGAACCTCAATATTGGAATGAAATACAAATGAATGTTTAAAAATTATAACTAAAATTTGTTTTTAATCAGAGACGAACTATGGAAAAAAACAACTTAAAAGAATTGAAATCACAGTAAAAGGAAGGAAGCTCATTACGACAACAATCAAGCATATCGCAAACAATTAATATCGCACAAATTATTATTTAGTCAAAAACTAGTTCTTGATTTGTGGCGGCTAAGCAGTGTCAAATTTACTTTAAACCATAGAATGCTTAACTAAAAATAGTTATATTTTTAAACTTTAAAGTTAGATCGTTTATAATCAAAAAGAAAATTGACAATCAATAATCAAAGAGAAGAACTTGATTACAATGAAAGAACAACACTGACTGAAACTAAAACAAGTCGACATTTATAATTGTCAATAATCGGAAAGTAGATCTTGGGAAGCCTCTCCATGTCTGTCTGTAAATTAAGATCATGTGTCTGTCTCCTGATGAATAACATTGCCGAAATCAATCTCTTTCTATATTGAAGTTCTCCATCCAAAATTACAACGGTCTCTCAGTCGAACTCATGATCCTCTTATAATCGGTGAATAGTTACGACCAAACTAGTACACACGTATTCCATCGAATGTGGTTTTTATACTCAGTAATGCTAGACTTTAATTATCTATTCGTATGTCCCACATATCTCGCATCACAGTCCTTACAAAAAATTTTATATACGATATTCGATTTCACATTATGCGGAAATGGATCTTTGAAACTTGTCGCTCGAGATCATGACCTTCATAACGTACTTGAAGGTCAAAATTATTCGAGGTATCCATTTTAATTTTAATAACTTAACGATCAACGAGCGACTGCCAAAACTCTTTGATAGTCACTATCTTTGATAGGTCTCGATCTTGACAATATACGTCAAAGTCAAGATCGGAGTTCCTTATTTCATTTTTAATAACTTTTTAATGTGCGACGATTGACTGCTAAAATTTTTCGAATGTTATTTAGGGTCATGATTTCAAAACGTGTGAACTTCACTCAATAGGAGCTGAGATACGAGTTTCAATTTTGATAATTTCTCAACGATCAACGGCCAATTGCCAAAACCCTAGAAAAGTCACTCTGAGTCATGACTCTGATTATGATCTTATACATCAAGTTTGAAGTCATCGTAGTTAAGTACCATATTGTATATTTAATAATTTCGTACAATGAGCGACAGTTAAAACCTTGCGAAGTTCATTCAGTGTCATGATCTTCACAACGTATATCAAGGTCTAAGCCATCAGAGCTGAGTTGTCATTTTATTAGATAGTAAACTTAATTCTTGCCCTTTTTATTTCTTCAAAATTGATTTATTTTGAAGAGAAAATGAATGAATACCTTAATCAAAGTAATTTCTTCCATTTTCTACTACTTTTTTCCATCTCCGACAACAGGGTTTTCCAATTCTACAACAGGTAGAAGATATCACGCGGTGTCTTCCGAGGTGATCCATTCATCCACTTTTGGACTTCTTCGTAAGAAGTATATTTGTAAGGACGTGTTGCATCACTTCAGCGATGTCTAAACTACAAAAGACCTATGACTTCACCGTCGAAACCTCCTTGCACCCTCTAGCGAGCGGCAGAAATTAAGTTTACCGCCTAATAATTTTCATAACTTCTTATCGATAAATGAGCGACTGCTTCAAAATCATTCGATAATCACTCAGGGTTATGAGCTTGACAATATATGTCAATGTGTAATCATCAGAATTGAATTAAATGTTTCATTTTAAATAATTTTTTAATGTAACGAGTAAATGCTGGAACTTTCCGAAGGTCATTCGGGATGATGACCTTTAAAACGTGAAAGTCAAGGTCATCGGAGTTGAATTGTCATTTTAATTTTCATAACTTTTTAACGATAAACAAGCGATTGTAAAAAAACTATTTGATATCACTTAGAGTCATAACCTTGACAATATAGATCAAGGTCAGCATCATCAGAGTTGAATTGTCCATTTCATTTCTAATAACTCTAAAGTTTGACGAGTGACTTTTGAAACTATACGGAGGTCATTCAGGATCTTCACGTGTGTCAAAGTCAAATCATTGGAGCTGAATGTCCATTTTACTTTTAATAATTTTTTAACTGTCAACATGTGATTCAAAACCCTTCAAAGGTCACTCAGGGTCATTACCTTCACAATATACACTAAGGTTGAGATTGTCGGAGCTGAGTTGTCCGTTTTACTTTTAATAACATCTTCACGACTGTCAGAAACCTTTGGTGGTCACTCAGGATCATGACCTTGACAGTATATAAGGCCAAGGTCATTGAATTTGAATTCCCTATTTTTTAAAATAATTTTTTAATGAGCGACTGCTAAAACCTTCCGAAGGTTTATCGATGTAATAACCTTGACAATTTATGTCAAAATCATAAGAGTTGAATTCCCTATTTTATTTTTAATAACTTTTCTACGTGTGACAAGTGACTGCTAAAATCTTTCAAATATTATTCAGGGTCATGACTTTCAAATCGTATGTGAATGTCAATGTTATTGGAGCTGAATTGTTGTTTTTACTTTTAATAATTTCTTAATGATCAACGAGTAACTGCCAAAACCGTTGATGTTCACTTAGGGTCATGACTTTGACAATATACGTCAAGGTCGTTGGAGTTGAATTTCCTATTTAATGTCTAATAATTTTAACGTGCGACGAGTGATTGTTAAAACCTTCCATAAGTCATTCAATAAGATGACCTTGACAATTTACATCGAGGTCAAGATCGTAGGAGCTGAGTTGTGAGTTTTAATTAAAAATTTGACGTTTATAATTAAAATTAACAGACAATGATTATCCTATAGATTTTATTCTCAAAACAATAATTAAGAACAAAACATTTAATTAAAAAAACAAATTCGTCGACTAACAAGAATAACTCAGAAAAGGTTCAGATGGAAAAAAGATAGTTCTCTATTCCATATGTGCAAAATATTTCAGATAAATTTAAAAATGTAATTAATGGCGATGTATATAAAACGACCTTTTTCAGTTTGAATAAATTAAATAAATTTGTAAAAATTCATAAAGATCTGAGGCCAAAGAACAAAAAAGAAATGTCATTTATAAAATAAATTGTAAGGATTGATGCATCCTACGTAAGTTAAACGAAAAGGAAATTAATTACAAGAGTAACAGTAATTTACGTAATTCGAACATAAAAGTAATTTACGTAAAGGTCCTAATTTTTATTCTGTTATCACTGAACACGCTTTTGCATCACAGTCACAAAATTGATTGAGACAATACACAAATTCTGGATGAAGAAAGATTTAACAAATAACTGATTTCAGAAATCATAAAACGAGAAACAAATGGTCTCAATCTTCAAAAAGACACAGATGATTTAGATCGCACATATAATTACATTCTTAAGAAATGTAAATAAATTTAAATTTAACTTACACAATAACATCATTCTATGTCCTTTCAGTTATCTTAAAAACATCTTGTTTATTACATTCTTAGACGTGAAACAGTTAAGAACATTCCATACATTTTGGCGATTTTTAAGTTTTCTCACAACATGTTTTATATAAATCTTTTTCATTTACTCAATATTATAATATACTTAATTGAATATGGGATAATTAATACTGTTATATGAGATTGAGGTAAGTACTTTCTTTGTACAATTTCAATGTTAACTTTACGTAATTTTAACTCTTAATAACTTTATTGGAACGCAATCACTTGTTAACCAAGAGACAGGCAACTTCTTTGTATGATGTTTGTGCTTTTTTCACTTTCCGACTAGGTAGAAGATATTCTTTGTTAATATATTAATTATGTGTTTGCTTATGTGTTTGTTAATATATTAATTATGTGATGGCTAAAACTGATAGCCGAAATTCAAACTAGCATCTTCATACTAATACACATCTAATACACATTATATAATACTATTAATGTATTATATAAGTGTAAATTGCGCACCTCTTACCGCGCTCCAAAGTGTGTATGTAGTCCCCTTAAATCTGTATTACATATTTTTACAATTATTAGGAATTCTATTTTATATATATTCTTTATTCTAAATTATCAACTTCTTCATTCTTATTTAAAAAATCCAATCAATGAAAAAAATTATGGATCAATTTCAAGATCTGTAGAATACATTCAAATAGTTATTGATTAAAATTTCATTACAGTTTTTATGAAAAAAATTCTTGAGTTCAATGAATAGAGAAAAAACGAGTAAATCTTTCAAAAATTGTAATTTTTAAAAAATTCAATATTAGAAATCAAAAATTTACAGAATTTGTTCACATACTTTGAAAAAAAAAAAATTTGCAAATTAGTTTTGAATAAAGGATATTTATTTTGCATATTAAATTTAGACTATTTTGGGAATTGAAAAAACAGATTTTTTGTAAACATTGTATTTTTGTTCTACAAAATAAAAGAAAATTGAGTTTCAGAGAATTAAAATAATTTTATGAGTGGTCCACACCCAGTATGTCAACGAAGGATTAAAAATCTTTCCATGATTCTTATTTTATGAATCATCTGATTGAATGACTAATTCAAAAAAAACATTTTATACAAATATATTTCTATAAAAAATATAAGGATGGGAAGTAAAGTAACGCTGTAATTTTTATCGTTATAGAAATTAATTTATAAAAATGACTTGATAACAACATTGCAGTTTTTTTATGATTGCAACGATAACTGACTACACGCTAATTTTGTGCTTGTAAGCTTAGAAAAGTCACTTTGAAAAGTAACTCTTTACCATTACGCATTTATTTGCAGAAAAAAAGTTATTTATAATGAGTAACGTATTGTTACAAGTAACGCGTTACAAATAATGAGTAAAAGCACAGTATATACAGTAGCGCAGCTATCTGTCGGCACCTTTGATGTCAGCGTGGATAAAAAAGAACTGCACATGCGCGAGCGAAGTATGTAACCAATCAAGGCACTGTTTTTCCATCTCACTTCTTCTCTCTGTTGTTCTCACCTTTTCTCTTTTTCTTTATTGCATAAGATTTGTTCTTTTTCCACTCTAAGTTCTGAACTGATGTATTATATACTGATGTAATAAGTTCAGAATTTTCGAAAAATAACAGACACAATGTACATTATATTTGAAACAGAAAAATAGAAATGAAACATGATAGATATACATTTATTTCTCAGGAAATATAAGGAGATTCGTACTTATATTTAACCTTTTTTTATTTGCAATGATAGACAGAGTTACAAAATATAAACGCAATAAGAGAATTAATAATAATATAGCAATCCGTTTTATTTTAACTGATCGATATTATTTAATCTCCAATTTGAAATATTTTTCCCCTTTACTGTTAAAAAAAGGTGTTAAATTCATTTTTTTAATTTCTTCTTATATTTGTCAGATAAAATCCGAGATTAGACTAATTCAATTTACTATATCTCAAATCACAACAATATTAAACCTGTTACATGTTATTTAAAAAAACGACGTAAAAAATGACTGCGTTCAGCGTTTATTTCGCAAATGTTGGAAGTTTTCTTTGCGCTGATTGTATTATACTTTTAGGTCTAGAGGATTGATGGATTCTATCTTAGCAGACAATCATAAAAACGGTTTCAAAACTGTTGTGTTCTGCTGAAACGTACCTATTACATTAACTAATTGATAATAGCTGCATTCAGCAGAGAAAATTAATCAGTTATAATTAATACTGAGTTTTCTCTGCTGAACATAGTCAATGATTGGTTGGCAATTGTTGGTGAAATTCTGAAACAAAAAAATTCTGAAATGTAAACATTAAAAATTTGAAAAATTTACATAAAACTTATATGAAAATTAATAATATTAGTAATGGCAATACATATGCAAATTAAACAAATAATAGAATAAGATGAAAATATTATTTAAAAATTAATAAAAAAGTGCATAAAATATAAAAGAATGTTAGATGTAATATGAAAAAGCGTACAAACAATATGTTCAATTAATATATCACTCTTAAATAATTTTTTATTGCAATTTTATGAAATGTATAATATAAAACGTATATACAATTTTATAAAATATACGAAACGTGCAATAACGATTAGCGAGACATAAAAGGATGATCAATCATGGATCATATATCAAACAATAAACGTACATACATATATGTCAATAATACAGCAAAGTTTATTTCAAGCATATGTCCATTTTAGAACAGAAATAAAATATTAACAAAAATATTAACAAAAATTAAAAAGTACACTAAATATAGTAATAAATATATGAAGTTTATGTTAAATTTTATTTATTTCTTTTAACTCAATCATTAGTCTATACTTCAGCTATTCGATCCACTTCGGTACGAATTAAAGAGCGATACAAAAAGAAACTTAATATTTCAAGTTAAAAACTTAATATTTAATACTTAATATATTATATATATATATATATATATATATATATATATATACACACGTATAATTCTATAAAATATCTTAATTATAATCGAACCATGCAAACAGTATATAATAGAAATTAAAAGATTATGAACTATAACCATTACCATAAACTGTTATAACAAACAAAACGAAATAAAAGTACATGCCAGCAAAAACAATATTTCAGTCATAAACTTATGAAATATAAATTGCTATTGCATATGTGTGTATGAAAGTAAGACTACAGATAATAAAATAATATATCATTAAAAAAAAATACTTACAAGTGTAAAATATTTAAAAGTTTTCTGTTTTTTCTACTAATACCTTTATTTCACTGTTTATTATGCTGACAAGTGAAATAAATACGTATATGGAAAAATATTTTATTAAATACATTGTAGGAAAATGTGGACATGGTGGTTCAAAAATTACATTCTGTGCATGTTGAACTAAATAATTACCAATGTTTTTTTTAAAGCAATTATTTTCAAATTCTTTCACAAATATTTCTTCTTAATTTATGTATATAAGCACAAAAATTATTGCTAAATATAAATTTCCAAAAGGATTTTCCTCTGTATTATTATAAGCTCGAAAGAACAATATAAAGCAGTATTATCTATGACAGTATTAGCTTCATTAATAAAATCTTTACACGTTTTACATGTATGCATTTCTGTACACTTTCTAATTAAATATCCGCGAACATATCTAAAAGCATTTTCTTCCGGCAATTTCATATAATAATCGTGATTCGGAATATTTAAAATTGTCATACGCGTCGTAGATGGAACAAATTCGAAAGTAAACGGATTCGAATCTGACTCAATTAACACGTAATGCATTAAAAATTTTAGCATTTATACGTAAAATTAATATATGTAAAATTAAATACATGCCATCATTAGAACGTTACTGTATTTTGTGCATAGATGAAATGAGTCTGAAAAGTTATTTATTTTATAATGTTCTCCAAGACGAAATAATTGGATTTGAAGATACCGGTAATGAAAAACTACCATTATCTAAAGTGTTTTAGTTATTATGGCACGTAGTATTGCAGATAATTAGAAACTTCCTGTTTGCTTTTGTTTGATCGAAACTGCATGTAAATCTAATATACTCTAATCTATTCTATTTGATGTTATCCGAAAGCTACGAAATTGCAATTATGCTTTAATTTCGGACATGGGTTCTAACTTTGCAACTCTTCCGAAAAGGAAGTCTTAGGTATTTCTGTACAGAATTCAAAATTTTTAATTGATGAGCATGAAATACTATATATATTCGATACTCCTCACTTAATGAAAAGAACTCGTAATAATTTATTGAAATATGATATATTATAGAATTTAGAAACAAAGTTCATATTGTTGTTGATTTTTATAACCGATAGTAACCAGTGGATCAAAATGGTCCCAAAATTATCTAAAGATCATATTGAGCCAACTAGCTTCCAAAAAATGAAAGGAAAATATGCTGTGCAAGTTTTTAGTAATCGAGTTGCTGCAGGTATGTGCACGCAAATGTCCTTTGGGTTTAATTTTCCATTTTTGTGTAAATGTTTGTAGACTGCGTACAGAAGGTAATGCTAATTCTTTTTTAAGTTTTTTATAACTTCGCGGACTTAAGAAGTACAAACATAAAGCGAATTGTTTGAATTCAGAACTATATCGTCTTCCTCGTTTGTTTTTAATGTGAGTATCAATTTGGGCGGAAAACAATCGTGCAAAATTTAGAGAAAAAAATTTACAGCTTAATTGACGTAGGATTTCGTGATCTTGAAGTTCCTTATTTTCTGATTTTGTACTGTCCTTTTTTTTTGTAAATCTTTTCTTCCGAAGTCGTCTATTTCTCTCGTCCATTGTTTTTACTTTTGCTTTTAATTTTGAAATTCGTTGCTGCAATTTTTTCGCTCTTACATTTTTCTTTTTTCTCATCGAGTGTACACTGCTGGACGTGCTCCTATACAAAATATATATCGAATAATATAATAAAACATGGATAAAATGAAAAAGGAAAATGAATTATTATAATATACCCGCATACTCCTTTTATCTTCGCAGGATAAGGTGTAATCAAAAATATGTTTAAATAATAGATTTAGGGTTTAAAAACATCTATTTACTAATCCTATATTAATTTGATTTCGGGTGGTATTACCAAAATTGAGTCAAAAGATCACATCAATTTTTTAAAATGGAAACTGCCTTATTTTTCATTGCAGTTTTTTTGTAGTTCATCTCGAAAACTTTTTAAAACACTAAAACAAAATATTTTATCATTAAATACTTTGTGAGTTATAAGGCTTGACAGTTATACGGTCTGAGAAACAATCTCCAAAGATCTTGATCTTGATATATGTCAAAATTATGACCCTGAATATATTTAAAAGGTTTTAATCATTAATCGAATACCTTAGATAATGCTAATGCCAGCGGCACTGTAACTATCAAGTCTTATAACTCGAAGCTTAACAAAAAATATTATAATATATGTTTTGAAACGCTCTCAAAATAAGCTACAAAAATATACAATGAAAAATAAGGATTTTCATTTAAAAAAACTGATGTGACCTTGACCTGATATTGGCAACACCATCCACAGTCAAACTGATAAGACTAGTAAGTCCGCAAATACAATAGGTGTATTTAAGTCTTAAATTTTAAGAAATTGATCAATTACAGTGGAATATAAAAAGAATAATCGACTATGATTGATCAATTCCTCAAAGCTTAAGGCTTACTACTTTATTGTGTTTGCGGGGTAAAGACAGGGTATAAATCTCTTTCTAAATCTTAAAATTGTTGAACGTCTGAACGTATGATTGGACCTTATCCTGCGAAGATAAAAAATATGTGTGTAAATACAAAAAAACTTATGGTTTAGCAATATCACATCTTGGTGTCTCTAGAGGCAAGAATGATTTTGGCTGTAAGTCACTGAAACATGTGTAATTTTAGTGTTATATTATTTTTCATTAATTAGAGTATATATGTGAAACTATATAAAAATAAATCACGATATCAAAACTCTATCTTTAATGAAACAGAAAAATAAATATATATTTTAAGAAATCTATTATATTTAATATATTTAAGCACCTGTTTATTTTATCATGTTCCGAAATACAAATATTGTCTTCTACAGGTATTTCATCATCCATCTTTTCTTTTAATGTCGTAATGGATGCATTACTGTAAATTATATATGTAATATTATATTATTAATTTATAGATTATCAAATATTGTTTAGTACATAAAATTTAGAGTAGAAAAGAATATATATTTGAATATACATTTTATAAGATGTTTCTCTATAAGAACTTACTTTCTTTCAAAAAACTTTGTCGGTATGAAGTGACTTTGCATCTGGATGAAGATGAGCTCTAGTCGTTACTTATATTGTACCACTTTTCTTCAAAATGTAAGTGGCACACTCGATAATTTCGATGGGCATATTCTGCACCCATTGCTTTCAAATCCAATCTTTCACACGCACGTATTCATTGCAACCATCTGTAAATATTATAATTTGTTATTATAATTATAAATAAAAATAACGCACATAAATATATAATATATATACATATATATAGAAATTTAGAAACATGAAATAATGTAAATATATATGTGCATATGTATCGAATTATGTATTAGATGTAGATATCGTCTACGCGTGATACAGATTACTAAAGCCATCTATTGGAAAAATAATGGATTTCTTTTTACTACACCTAATATTATAAATTCATTTGTTTTAAAAAATAATAAACAAAATGAAATTGTACCTGTCATATTCCTTTGGAAACCGAAACAAGTCGTTTTTTCACATTATTTTTATTACATTCTTTGACAACACACCATTTGATTTCTGGACCAACATCTTTTCCATCTTTTATAATGTTCTCTCAAAATACAATAATATCTGCAACACAAAGCTAAGATCAAAGTGCTTCAAGAAAATCGAAAATTTGTACAATTTTTGTACAGATAAACTATTCTCCGTAAAGAAATTTGGCCTTTATCTGGTTTTCTGCTTCCTAGATACGTCAAATATAAGCACTTTATTGAACACTTTTAGTTATAAGTATTCATTGAATACTTATAACTAAACACATCACTTAATCACTTTATCACACGTATCACTTTATTATTTCTCATATAATATATACTCCTGTCACTTTCCGTTAAATGGCCATTTAAATCCCTTATATAGGTACAGTAAAGAGAAGAAGCGAGATGGAATATCAGTGTCCTGATTGGTTACATATCTCGCGCATGTGCAGTTCATTTTTACCCACGATGAAATCGTGAGAGTTGCGCTACTGTATACTGTGGTAAAAGTAATGCGTTACAAATAATGAGTTCCTTTTTTTCAGTAACGAGTGACCGTTCGAACTCGTAAGTACGATTGAATGACTTTCCAACTTTAATGTTACACTTAAAAATTTTTATGAAAAATATATACTAAAGTAATTAATTTATATACTTTTTATATAGAAAGACGTTAAACACATTACAAAAGACATGATATTAATATATAAATTTACCATCTTAAAAAAGATAAAAAAAGCGCTAGAAATACATGTTCTGCGATAAAAAATTTTACTAAATAAAAAAATGAATTTATAAGAAAACATTAAACTCTACAAAATGCATGATATCAGTATAAAACTTATCTTTTTTTAAAAAAAGATAGAAAAAGACGCTAAGAATGCGTATTCCTTAATCCCGGAAAAAAATATGTACCAAATTGATTAACTCATATACTGTTATATTAATATAAATTTATCTTTTTAAAAAAGGTAAAAAACCACTATGAATACATGGATGTCAACTATCAATCAACTACAGATGTAAAACAAGACATTAAACAAAGAACTGGTGTATCAATTACAACTTAAATGATAGTATCTGTAATTACAATGAAATAAATTTACAAGATATTAAAGAACCAATCAGAGAACTTGTTGTGTAAAATTATTTTATACATATAAATAATAATTACATGAGTTTGATATTCAAACTTATTCTTCTAAATTCGAAATCTTGACATATTTCGGCTGCTTGATTGAGCCCTCTTCAAAAATTCCAAAAAGTTTTTAAATTACAGTTGTTACTTCTTCCTAACATAGAACGTTTTTTCGTAAGCTGTTTGCAGAATAATTAAAATTGCTCACATTACGATTCGAAGATCGTGTGGAGAATCTGATTAAGCTGACAATGAAAATTTAAGATAGTTTTCTTTTTCAAATAATTAGCAGAGATTCTTATTCTGGTAAAAACTTACTGATCGTGGATAATTATCAGTCGGTCAAACATAACGGACGTATACAATAAAGAGACTTAAAGTCAGTCAGTACAATAACCATATAAAATACAATGTAATAAATAAAATAAATTAATAAAAATGTCAAAATTGTATAATAAAAAATAAAAAATAATAAATATAGGTATACAAATAAGTTTCCGCCGTTTGACAAAAGACGGCGCCACTAACAAGCTAAAATTGTCTGATGTAAAACATTATATCATAAGGTTGGACATCTATCAACAACATAACCTTGAAATACTAGCGATTTTGTATCAGCAGCATATATTTTTTTTTGTGCGAAAATGCCGAGTTTTGAGCCGAATAAGCGTCATTTACGGGAACTTTTGATTTACTTCTTTAATTTGAAGAAATCTGCAGCTGAGGCTCATCGATTGCTTGTAGAAGCATATGGTGAGACTGCCTTAAATGAGAGAAGTTGTCATGAATGGTTTCAAAAATTTAAGAATGGTTAATTTGACGTCGAAGACAAAGAACGTAGCGGAAGGCCGAAAGTGTACGAAGACGCGGAATTGGAAGCATTATTGAATGAAGATTCGTGCCAAATGCAAAAAGAACTTGCACTTACATTAGGAGCGACTCAACAAGCAATTTCATATCATTTGAAATCATTGGGAATGATTCAAAAGCAAGGGAATTGGGTTCCATATGAACTGAAGTCGAGAAACGTTGAACGCCGATTTTCCATATGTGAAATGCTGCTTGTCAGGCATAAACGAAAGGGTTTTTTACATCGTATAGTCACTGATGATGAAAAATGGATCCACTACGATAACTCAAAGAAGAGGAAATCATGGGAATCACCTGGCCATGCTTCAACATCGACAGCCAAGCCAAATATTCATGGAAAAAAACTCATATTGTGTATTTGGTGGGATCAGCTTGGTATCGTGTATTATGAGTTGCTCAAACCGAACAAAACCGTTACTGGGGCTCTCTACCGAACACAATTGATGAGATTGAGCCGAGCACTCAAGGAAAAATGCGCCCACTACTATTCCAGGCATGACAAAATTATTTTCCTGCATGATAATGCTCGACCACATGTTGCGGCGATCAAAACCTACATGGAAACACTCAATTGGGAAGTTCTACCCCACCCACCGTATTCACCAGACATTGCCCCTTCTGATTACCATCTATTTCGATCGATGGCGCATGGCCTGTCTGAGCAGCACTTCACATCATATGAAGATATCAAAAATTGGATAATATCAAATATTGGATAAAATCGATAATTGGATAGCCTCAAAAGATGAAGCGTTCTTCTAACGCGGTATCCGTATGCTACCAGAGGAAAAAGTAGTGGCTAGCGATGGACAATACTTTCAATAAAACATTATGTATCGTTCTTTCACAATAAATTAATTTTTGAAAAACAGCGGAAACTTATTTGTACACCTAATATGTCTGTAGTCAGAGGATAAAATTAATTATAATAAATTAAATAAGTAACAATAAATAATGTGAACACGAACAAACACTGACTGAATAAATGATGGTAGTGCAAAGTCAAATACTGTTGATTATCTATATGTATACTTTATGAAGGTTCTCTGTGTCTGTTTGTAGATTGAGACCATTTATTTGTTTTTTAACATTAAGCATCTCAGAGCTTAAGTATTTTCTATAAAAACGTTCTTCATCTAATATTCTAATGTTTTCCCAATCAAATTCATAGTCATACTGCGTTCTATGATCTATAATTATAACAGAACGAGCAGAGGTGTTCCAGTTTATATGTTTAGCTATTCTTTCTAATTATGTTCGTCTGTCTGACAGGAAGCATCACATTCTTTACAACTAATTTTATATATCACATTATTTTTTGCGAGATGTGGAAGAAGATCTGTGTGAACTCTGATAATTTTTTTGAACTAATTCAATTTTTTTGAACTAATTCATACTATAGAATGAAACTTTGACATCTTTATTTTTGAATCTATTAAATTTATTAGAAATTGATGTTATGTATGGAACTGTAAACAAACCATGTCGTATTACTTTTTGAGTTCTGACAATTAGATTGATTTTCTACAATCTGTTGTTTTTTTTGTGGATGAGAGTTTTTATGCATTTATTGATTGTATTATTAGGTGTTGGAATTAATTCGTAGCGTTTTAAAAGTGATGGGAAGTACTTTCATTAATGTATTTTTTAATGCTCATGTGAAATAAATAACATTCTTTCATTTAAAAACGCTACGAATTAATTCCAACACCTAATAAAATGAATTGCATTAGATAGTCATTATGGATTAATCGATAATTATAGGATTTTAATCCTCGGTGAAATTGATTGAAATTTTAGTATATTATAGTTTTTGACTCTCTGATTAAAAGTGTCCATAGGCATAAAACTTTAAAATAATTAGTTTTTGTTGTAGTCGTAATTTAAAATTTTATTTTATTATTGCCTCAAAATCAAGTTTGTAATAAATCATGACATGTTAGATAACAATATGCTACCCATTCTCACCACCCTCATCCTTATTTTTTCTTCATTCCTTTCCCACTCCCCATCACATACGTCTGCACGTGCATTTTTATATGAAAAAGTGGCATCAAAATTGAAGTAAATTTTTTAATTTTATAATCATATATTTAGATTCTGCTAGATTAGTAAGTATAGTATTATATTATTTTACATAACTATACCGATTTTAAATAACTATGTGCGTATACGTATATGCGATATATATATATATATATATATATATATATATATATATATATATATGAGGGATTAGGGAGGGAGAAGTGCACTCCACAGACGCTGAGTTCGAGGGAGAGAGAACGCATCACCGAGGTTTGTGTTAGAGGGGGAAGGGGGGAGGCGAGATTTGTTCCCTCTCTCTCTTATTTCTTGCGTTCTCTTTCTCTCACTCGTTGTTGCAATTCTCTCTGTCCCACTCGTTGCAGTCCTACACTTATCATAATATTCGCACTCTCTCTTCTTCCCATTCGTGTTTTCTCCCGCGTTTACTTTTCTTCTTTCGCATGCGATTTTATTAAATAGATGTGATATTTATTCAATGATTTTTAAAATGATATGACTCAGCAATGATTTTAATTTAGCAACTAATAATTTTTTAAAAATATATGCTACACAAATAACTAGCGTTTCTAATTATCGAATTATTATTATTTAAAAATTATTATTGAGTAGTATCGAACTATATATGTATATATATTACTACTGAACAACTATCATTATTGATAGATTCTTAATTATAAGAGAAAAAGAGAAGACCCGTTGCGATAAGGAAAAACAGGAAGATTTCGAAGTTATGTGACAAGAAGGAAGCGAAAGAATATTTTACGGAATATTTTTTTCTTATGGACTGCCAAAAATTCATAAGGAAGGTCATCCGCTGAGATTAATAGTTAGTTGCATAAACAGTGTTTTTTATCTATTGGCGACTTTCTTAAAAAATATTATAGACAATAATAACATAAAGAATTTCAGTTATGTCAAAAACAGTTTTGATATTATGAATAAATTCAATCGATCGAAGGATAATCGATAAGAATTTCAGTATTATATCATTCGACGTGGTCTCGATGTATACGAACATTCCGACCGATTTAGTATTAAAGAGTATTGAACATAGGTGAAACTTAATTGAAAACATCAACAAGACTTCGATTCCTTTCCATGAGTTTATTAAAGCAATTATGATTATAATTAACTCTATATTTTTTAAATTTGACAAAAAAATATTTAGATAGATTTTTGGCATGCCAATGGGCTCTCCATTGTCCCCTATATTAGCGAATATTGTTCTACAAGACTTAGAACAAAAAATTATTACGATAATAATATTATTAATTAATTATTATAAATAATAATATTAATTAATTTTATTATAATATTATTATTATTAATATTATTATAAATAATAATATTTATAATATATAATTATTTCATCTTTTTATTTCCGTTATGTTGATGACATTATATTGTCCGTGTATAAAGACAAAGTAGAGAATGTTCTGGAATTGTTTAATTCATATCATGAAAGGCTAAGATTTACAATTGACTTTGGCAACGAAAACGGCATTAATTTTTTAGATGTTAAACTAATAAGACAAGAAGGAAGAATCATCTTCGATATTTATAAAAAATCTATTAATTCAGGGAGATATTTAAATTATTTTTTAAATCATCCGTTAGTACATAAAAGGGGTGTAATCATCGGGCAATTAGATAGAATATTGTTTTTATCCCATCCAAAATTTCAAGAAAAAAACATCTGTGACTTAGTTCACACTCTGTTAATGAATAGTTATCTTCTTGAATTCATCTTTTCAACAATAAAAAACAGAATTAAAACTTTAGAAAATAAAACGAATTTAGATAAAAATAGTGAGTATAACAATAATAAAAGCGATTCTAATTCTAATTTAAAGAAAAAGTTTTTTATATATACCATATTTAAGTAAAGTATTGGACAAATTTTAAAAATTATCACATATTCAGGGCTTTAATATCGCTTACAAACCTATAAATCAATTGAATACATTTATTAAAACTGGAAAAGATCCTTTGTGTAAAGAGGACCATTGTGGAGTGGTTTATAAAATAAATTGTTTAAATTGTGAGTCTTCTTATGTTGGCCAAACAAAAAGGAAATTAAAAACTCAAATAAAAGAACATAAGGCTGACATAAGAAGATCCACCTCGGAGATGTCAGTGGTTTCACGTCACCAGTTGAATGAGATATACGAATTGGATTGAGATAATATCAGAATTTTAGATACAGAACAATCATTATACATAAAAAATAAGTAATGGCACTACTTATTTTACAATAAGCAAAGTGACACTGAAAGTTTGCCCCACGACAGGTTTGTTTATCTGCCTTTTCTAAAGAAAGATCTCTCTCACACTTAATAAATAATTCTAGAACAATCTAAACTTTTGACATATATATAAATAGTGGTAACATATATGATATGACAAATAATAACACACAATGTCACGACAAATTTCCATCTGTGTAAAGGATGTACTTGAGATTCATCGTTTTTTTGTTGTAAAATAGGTAACGATTCTATTCTCATACATTTCGATTAAAAGATATTAATGATAGGTTAATTTGTTAAATTAGAATCTGGAAATTCTTGTTCTACATAATTCGCAATATGACAATTGGCGCTGCAACATTGTTGTACCATGCACCTTCACAAGATGAAAGGACACGTTTATACATAGTTATATTACACGACGGCTGAATTTAATGTCAGATATATGTAATTCTGCGTTTTAAGAATATTTGTGAATTTACTAAAGATGGCCAGATTGTGGCCGAAACTAATGTTTTATTAATGTAATGATAATTAAATATCACAAACAATATCTTGTGCTGTTTTGTGCTCTTCTTTTCATAAGTTTTGAATATTTTACGATTGTGAAACAAATCCAGAAAGAAATAGAAAATAAAATTATAATATTTTTATTATTCAATTTCTATTTCAATAATTTGATTAACTTAAATTAGTGCCTAAGCATTAACCTTTGAGGAAAAACTGCAAGCCTTGTTATCATATATAATTCTAAAACGCTGAATAGAAGTAAGAGGAAAAAGGAGACTGAAAATAATTTAATAAATTATATTAGGTATAGTAAAAAGAAATCCATTATTTTTCCAGATAGATGGCTTTAGTAATCTGTATCACGCGTAGACGAGATATAGATTACTAAAGCCATCTATTGGAAAAATAATGGATTTCTTTTTACTACACCTAATATTTAAGTATCGTAATAGATAATATTTTTTGACAAAACATTAATTTATTTCTCACTTTAAAAATCATAATATTTACAATTTGCAGCGTGTACAATTTTATCAGTAGCGTATATAGTCAGTTACGTTAGTAATTCGTACTTTACGACTGAAATTTCATTATAAATACTACATATAATTCACTTTGAATTATTTAAGTACATTGTATTCGTATTATTAATATATGTAATATATTATATAATATCACACACGAACAGTTAGTGTTGGCTCACATAGGCATTTCCTTACATTATCATTATTACTTATTTATCATGCTTTTTATAGAACATCTTACTCGAAATATATATAATACGCAACTAATTTTGGGGAATGCATCATGCACGCACGCATGCACAAAAGTGTAAAAAAGATTACTTCGATTTTTAGGATAAACTTTCGAAAATGTCGAACCTCTGATTTTCATGAAATTTGGCAGAAATAGTTTAAATGACATTAAATAAATGCTCTTGAATGGATTTTTACTGAAGAAGATTTAACGCCAACAATGTTTAAGTAAATTTAGCACACCCCTGAATGGATTATCTTTACATAGTTCACTTGATCTCCAAGAAGATCCATGTGACTTTCAACCTTTGCCCCCTGCTTGGAGGTGCACGACATTCACCCGAAGCGACTTCCACCCCATCTCCTCCCCTTCTTGGGGGCGTACGACTTTCACCCAAAGCGACTCCTACCCTCCTGCTTGGTGCGCGACTTTCATCTAAAGCGACTCCCATCTCATCTCCCCCCCTCTCCTCTTGAGGGTGCACAACTTTTATCCGAAGCGACTTCCATTCCAACTCCCTCTCTGCTTCAGAGGCATCCGACTTTTCATGCGCGAAATGAATTTCAGCTCACCTCTCTCTTTCCTATCCCTCGCCTGTCTAGGGATGTACAAAAATGGAGTATATATAAATCTTCTTGGAGATCAAAGTCAATATCAAAGTCTTTCAGAAGTGATTTAGAGTAAGCTATATAAAGGTAATCCATTCAATATGATATATAAATTTACTTAAATATTTTTGGCATTAAATCTTGTCAGTGAAAATCCATTTAAGGGCATTCATTTAATGTCATTTAGAGTATTTCTGTCAAATTTCATGAAAATCGGAGGTTTAACATTTACGAAAGTTCACCCAATTTTTATGTATTCTTTTTATATAAAAATGTGTGCGTAGACATATGCGTATGGAAGTGGAGTAGGTTGGGGTGAGGGTGGGAGGGAGTGAGAGTGAGGATGGTAAGAGTAATTCACATATTTATCTAAAATTTTTTGGTATATATTACAGAAATTTAATTTTAAGGCATTAATGAAATAAAACTTTAAAATGCTACAACAAAAAACTAGTTTTCAAGCTTTGTACCTATGGACATTTTTGATGAATGAGTCAAGAACTACACATACTAAAGTTTTAGCCAATTTCATCGAGGGCCAAAATCCTATGATTTTGTGCGGAGTCTTTTGGACTTGTAAGACATGCGTTATGAAAAATGAAAAAAGAAATAAACATTAAACTTTATTTTTATTCAGTGTAATTCAATTTAAATAAAAAAATTTTTATGTTTTTAAATATAATACTTGGCACTGCTGGACCGAAAATGAAATAATAAAGTACTAAAACATAAAAATGATAACGTAAATTTTAAGACATAAATAATATTTATCATATAAAAATATAAAGAAATTAAAAGAATTTTAGAAAATATGATGTAAATATAATCAATGTGGATACGTGCGAGCGAGTAATATGGCGTGCAGATTAGAATTAAGTATATCTAGGCCATAAGTATGTAAGTTTTGAATCCTTTGTGTACGTTTTTGTGAAAATTATTAGATTTAAATGTAGTACTACAGTACCATTGTAATTTTTTTTAAATATTCACCATTCAACTTCCTTTTTAATAAATGTATTCAAATTAAATTTATTATTACATTTGAAAAATATTTTTTATTGTTTCATTTTTTGGTTCAGCAGTGCCAAGTGTTATTACATGAAAATTTTTTTATTTAAGTAAAATTATACTGAATAAAAATAAAGTTTACTGTTTATTTCTTTTTTTTTCATAACACATGTCTTATAAGTCCAAATTTATTTATCTTAGACTTAAACCCTAATAGTTCACACAACTTTCGTAACTTATAATCCAACTCTATAATCCAATCGCATGTATACATACGTTGGGCACTCTTATTCTCATGGGAATGTATCTTATTTTTCTTATTTTAAATATAACATTCATATTTTTAGTAATATGTTACTTTGAATGAATTACGATTAAAAAATTTCACACAAGAAGAATTAAAGCCATTTGGATTGGAATAGGAAGATCCTTTAATAAGAATAAAAGATATATACTTAAGTATTATTGCATAACAATTCAAGATAATATCATATAGATTATATATTCTGTCTTTATTTTGATATGGGATTTAACTTAGTGCCAGTTGTTGATCTCAAATTTTTTATATAAATGATCCATAAAATTTTATGGAATTTAATTTGACGCTAGTTGTTGAATGAATTCTTTGTACAAGTGATACGTATCATTAGAGAGTACGTACGTTAAATAAATAATAAATAAAGCAATTTTGTAATATTACAAAAATACGTATCACTTATTGCGAATTCGATTGGAAGAACTAGTGCGCACTGGTGCATGTTAAAACCGTTGTACACTGATTTAATTTGAGTATAAAAGTAAAATGCAAATATTTCGAATTATAAAATACATATGTTAACTAATAATACAATAAAATGTATTGAATATTTCAGGA
Organism: Acromyrmex echinatior; assembly: GCF_024713525.1. NCBI lineage: Eukaryota > Metazoa > Arthropoda > Insecta > Hymenoptera > Formicidae > Acromyrmex > Acromyrmex echinatior. The sequence continues at coordinate 325,511 of NC_141854.1, forward strand.
TTTAATCGATTTCTATGTTTATGTATAAATATATCTTTACGTTATTTTGTGTATGATGGCTTTAATGTGCACCATTGCGCACTGAGTGTGTCCAATCGAATTCGCTATTAATTTTCACCATAAATTAATTCACTTGGAATTTGGATTTCATATTTTAATTTTATACAACAGAATTTTGTTCAAGGTTCATATATGGTTTAGATTGAGTGAGATAACAATTTTTAATTATAATTTAGTGCCAATTATTAATATCAAATCCTTTATATACCTGATACATATCATTCAAATTAAGTATTTAGAATTTTTTATTTTAACTTAATAGCAAATATACAAAAATATGTACCCATGTTTTATTTTTACCTAGGTTTTATTTTTTTAATTAGAGATACTATTATTTAAATTGTAATTCTTAATTTAGTACACCATTTTATTTGTTTGACGTATATCTGTAGTTGATTCACAATTGACACCTACCTATATTTACAGCGCTTTTTTACCTTTTTTTAAAAAGGTAAATTTACGTTGATATCATGCATTTTGTAGTGTTTAACGTCTTCTTATAAACAGTATATGAATTAATCAATTTAGTACACATTTTTTTCCAAAGAATATGCATTCTTAGTGCCTTTTTTCATCTTTTTTAAAAAGGTAAGATTTGTAAGTTTTACGGAGTGTTTCAGACAAAAGTTATAGGATTCAAAGAGATCTATTTACTGATTTTATCACTTTGATGATTTGGGTAGTGTCGCCAACATTAAAGTCACGATTTTTTTTAATTTAACACATTATTTTTTATTTCAGAATCTAATAGTTGGTGTTGAGAGCTTTCCAAAACACTACAATTAAATATAGATTAATAGAATGATTCAATTGAAATAAATCAAATATAAGTAATCACAAGGACTATGATCAATAACTATTATCAATTAAAATTAATAACTTTTAATAATTAAAACTAATAGCATTTCTCTTGGGATACTGAGTATAACCTCGCATTACAGTTGCATGTAAGTGCTGCATCAGTGTTGCACTACACAAGTGTACATACACCATGGTATACACTATTTCATGCTATCATCTTTAATTCTACTGCCGGTTGACTTCCATTTTTAAATTTTTAATGTCACACTGGCTCTACACCATTTCTTTGAGATCGTGTAGCAAAACCCCACTTCGTGCATAAAATTTACATTATAGCCACGGAGAAACACATTACACTGATGAATGAGTTTGCCTACCATCAGTTAAGGAAACACGTTACATTGTTTGAGTGTTGCACTGGTAGGCGATAATGCAGCTAAGAGAAAACGCTATAAATTAGTACAAACTAAAAAGTACAAACATTTCGATGCCGATCATCATTCTCAATGTTAAAATAATGTTACAATAAAAGTCGGATTCTCATATTACAAAAACAGTTTTCTGTACGTTCTGAAGTAGATTTTAAAAAATGTAGATACGTATCAAATGCTTATATCTTCCTTCTTTGTTACGAATATGTGATCCATTGAAATATTAAATGTGAAACGTTGAAATCGCTCAATATAATTGGAACGGTAATAGAACTTGCATTTTTCTTCTATGAAAAGCAATTTATTCAAAAGAAAGTTTTCAAAAAAACCAGTTGTTAAGTACAAAATGTACAATTAATAAATAATTACAATGTCTAAAAGAAACAACTAACAGTAACAAGTAGGAGAAGAGATTTAAACGTATAATATTAGGTATTGGAATTAATTCGTAGCGTTTTACAAGTGATGGGAAGTACTTTCATTAATGTATTTTTTAATGCTCATGTGAAATAAATAACATTCTTTCATTAAAAAACGCTACGAATTAATTCCAACACCTAATATATAAAATAACCGTTAGAGTTTTGTTAACATTAATATCGATTACACATTAACATATCAATAAATCAGTGCATATTAAAATACTAAACTATATATACCTTTTTCAGTCGAACTGTTGTGAGTCAAAAATTAAAAAAGTAATGCAATGGATATTATAATTTTATAAACCCTTGTGCTGTATCAGAAACAGAGAAACGTGTAGCATTGTGACAATATTAGACAACGTTATGAGTTAAAAAGGAGACAAATAGATGGAGACAATAATAGGTGGAAGGGGAAAGAGAATATATGATGTTAAAATATGGCAGAAATTCAGTATCATTTTGCTTGTTAATTCCGTGTTTCTATCTTTTTATATGGACTATTTCCGATATTAATTTCTTGTTATAAGAGGATTTAATGTCCAAAATTTCCACGTTATTTCACTTAAAATTGTGATTATGATCAATGCGGTGATTGGAAATCACCGATGACGATTTAGAGACTTTCTATTAATATCGGAAACATGTTCCTGTAATCTTGTCTTTAGCTGTCTTTTTGTTTGACCCACGTAATTAGCATCGCAATTATCACAAAAGAATCTTATGAACCACGTTTTGATTGCATAATCCATCCAACTCATCTTTTCCTTTTTTTATGAAATTTTTAAGCGAATTCGAAATAGAATAGATTAATTTGCATCCGACTTTTATTATAACATTATTTTAACATTGAGAATAACCCGAGCGTCGTAACGTTTGTACTTTTTATGAATTTTAAATATTAAGTGTTATTAATTTTAATTGTCTCATAGCACTTGATTACTTATATTTGATCCACTACAATTATTGTAAGTTTTTTTAATAAAATATTTTCCGAGTTATAACGCCTGAAAGTCACAGTACCGCTATCATTAGACAAGTTGTACCGTTTTAAACAAGTTGTCGGACCGACGGCTAATAATCTCTTGAATGTTATTTAAGATCATGTCCTAGATAACCTACGTTAACTTTAAATCATCTAACTTTTTAGCTAACTAAGCCGCTAACTTTTTAGCCAACCACTTTTGGATTCAACATACCCTATTTTTCACATTGCTGTAACTTTTTTATAATATAATTTGAAGGCTTGGATTGAGGCTAACAAAACTTTAAACTTTTAACTGTCTATAGATATGATAAGCTTGCAAGGGTATTATTTTTTTTGAGTTATTCTCGATGTGAGAATGCATGAAAGTTTAAAGAGGGTACGTGGGACTCACACGTAATTAGCTTGTAAGTTTTTTTGGTGTTCTATATTTAATAAAAAAACCCCTTTTTAAAATTAAATATACGCTTACTGTGAGTTTTGAATAGTATTATATGAAAGTAAATACACAAGAATGTAGAATTAAAAAAAATTATTTCAATATAATAAATAGTCGAAATTTTATAATTTCTGTCAATCTTCGGAGATCGCTCGGCCAGGACGGATGTATTGCATCCTCTAAACTAAATCTTAATAAACTTAATTATGTATACTATAATAATATTTATATAATCATTTATCTACCAGTTTATATTCAAATAATAAAATTTTATTTATTTAAGTGTAAACTTATAATATGTTTTTAAAAATGTTAATTTTCGATAGTTTAAATAATTATACTTTTTTGAGCGATTCATGTCGTACTATTTTTTTTTGTTAATCCAAAGGGTCAACTAAAAAAATCCTCTGGATTTTTGCTTGAACATTAAATTTAAAAATTTGAGAATTTTTTATCCAAAATAGTCATTTTTTGCGAATATTTTAAATAAAATTTCTTTGAAGCATTGTTAATTAAAAATAAAATATTGTTTGATTCATATTTATTTGTCTTTGTCTAATTTGAGATACAAATTTCGCACGTCTTGAGCTAAAAAATATTCAGTTCAGAGATGTAGAGTGATAGTTGCAGGATTTCATAGACCTTGTTGTGACCGGGATGGTAATCAAAAATAACAATGGCGTGCTAGGGTTAAGATCAAGGTCATTGGAGATTGTTTCTCTTATTTTCATTTTTTTATATAAAAATGAATTTTCAATGCGAAAATGAAAATAAGAGAAACAATCTCCAATGACACTGATCTTAACAAATGTTATCTAGAACATGATCCTGAACAACATTCAAGAGATTTTAGTCATTGATCGAATGCTAATGCCGGCGGTATTGAAATTTTCAAGCATTATAATTCAAAAAGTACTTAATGAAAAAATATTTCCTTATAGCGTTTTTTTTGAAAGTTCTCGACATCAGCTATCGGGTTCTGAAATAAAAAATGGAGTGTTCCATTTAAAAAAAATCGATGTTACCTTGACCTGATTTTAGCGACGCCACCTAAGGTCAAATTGATAAGATTACTATATAGATCTTTTTAATGCTATAATTTTTGTCCGAAACACTTCTGTAAAACGTATATTTTTCGAGATATTAAGGTATGCCAATCATTTTGAGATATGTGATATCCTGTATATATGTGAGTCCAGAACTTAATATAGTATATGTATTACAATCATTTTTTAGAAGAAGTATATGCAAAATTGTGTTAGATTGTGTAATTTTATGTAACCTGCTTCTGAAAATGAGAAATATTGATAATTTCCGATTTACAAAATCTATTTGTGTCACAATTCATATGTGGTTAGATATGTTTCATTGCATGTTTTTATCATAAATAATATATTTTCACATTTATAAATGATAGTGGGATAAATGTATTATTTTAAAATTATTTTATTGTTCAAAATTATTTTATTGTGCTATCAAAGCGATTCTTTGTTTTGAAATTTATTGTTATAATATTATTATAATAGAAAATAATAAAAAAAGACGCGAATAAATCGTATTCGTTGAACTGATTGGCACATTGATTAATCGGCATTGCTTTATCATTTACAGGTTCTAAAAAAAGTGCAGAAGGAGTTGCTCGCATATGGAAACACGCAAATCAGCATTTTAGAGTTAAGTCATCGATCGAATGATTTTAAGAAAATTATTGATGATGCGCAGGCCACTTTGCGAGACATCCTGTGAGTCAAAAATTCAAATTACTCGATAAACAAATCACTTATTTTAAAAGATGATATGGAAAATCGTTGTCAACAAAATTATAAATTAGTATAAAATATATTGATAAATTCCCCCCCTCCCCCTCCCCCTCTCCTTCTTTTCCCCTGCCTCCCTTTCCCTTTCTTCCCCATTTCCCCTCCCTCTCCCTTCCTCTCCTCCTCCCTCCTTCTCTTTCTCTCTTCCTCTCCCTTTCTCTCTCCTCTCCCCTCCTCTTGCTATCTCTCCTCTTTCTCCCCCTCTCCCAATCCCTCTCCTCACCTCTCTCTTCCCCCTTCTCTCTTTCTTCCCTCTCTCATATGCTATATGTATACTTTACAAGACATTCGAAACTTATAAAGCCATAAAATTCTTTAATTTAAACTTTAATATAAGCTTTTTATATTATAATGCTCAACAAAATAATTCTATATAAATTAGATTAAAACCGAGCAACAATCAAACATTCGCAGATATTTTTATTATAAATTATTACAAAATTAGGTGGAACTAGTTTCAACTCTATTGTAGTCTTCTTTAACCACTAAAACATTACAATTACCTACATAATAGTCCTTTGTTTTGAAGTCACAAATGGATACCATTATGAATCCTTTTTTTTTATTTACCGTCACATTTCTTATTTTTTAATTTATTGGATGTACAATCGTGTTTATAACTAAACATTCTGAGACTTTCCCTCTGTCCGCAATCGCGAACCTTCACATAATAGAATGTCATTACTGTGAATCAGATGAATATAACTATTGGGATCTTAAGTCATACGTTCAACATGGCTGCCTTAATAAGGATAACACTGATAGGTTAATCTGTATTCGAATTCGAACACACGGCGTTGATAATCTTGAAAAAAGGATTGCACACTGCAATAGATATTTATTAGCACGGAAAACTTTCAAATGTGTTTTGTGTGTATCGTTCTTAAGCTAATTGTTATTGTGGCTCTGCCGTTTTGCTTAAATAGTCTTCAAAAAACGATACTAATTTGATCATTATTGATAAAAAGCTACATATCTGAGAAAATAAAACTCTTTCATCGGAAGCTCGATTTCGCAGTACAGTTGATATTTTATATTCATAAAATGAATGATGAGTTAGGAGCGAGATTTTTTCGCCGAAAGCAACGAAAAGTAAAACGTATTACAGTGTATATGATTGCAATAGCTTTGCTTTAAATGGTTCAACTGTTCGCTTTTATTATTTTCCTAAACCAGGACAAACAATTACAATAGAAAATGCATTTAGTAATTTAAAAAAAAGAGATATTCGAAAGGTGTTAAAAATGGAAACGATTGCGAAGTCGCCTGTTGTATGCAGTTTGCATTAAAGAAAAACCGATTACAGATTTCCTGGTAAGTACATATAATTTGTAAAAAAATTGTCACCATTAAATAAAAATATAATGTTATCCAATCTGTTATTTATGATAAAGTAATAATAAATGCATTTTATAGACAACTCAAAACCGAATTCTAAAATCAGAGGCTGTGCCATCATGTAACCTTCCTACGGTTAAAAGTAATTTAAAGCAGAAATTAATAGTAAGTGAAGAACGACAAAAAAGAAGATACAAAAGAAAACAAAAAGAGAAGAACTGGAAGGTCAAAAAGAAAATACAATAGAGAAGAATCTCATTGCAGAGAAATACCAAGATTATCATAATGAGCAAATGGAAATTCGGAGTTATGTAGAAAAGCAAAAAAACTTCTGTGATGTTGCTGTCCAAATAAATAGTTTGATAGAAACATTGTGTTACTGTATACGAACGGAGAAGGATTTGAGTACGATGTGCGGTATTGAAAGATTTTTATTATTAAACACTATTGTTGAAATTTTGAACGAAGTATATCCAAATTCTTACTTAACGTATGATTATCGTACTAAAGTTATTAACTTTTGTTAAATTGAAGATGAATTTATTATGCAACTTTATCTTATTCAATGGTTTCTACTATACAAATACGACATATATTGTGCATTTTCCTTCTAAAGAAAAAATTCAGAAAAACATTCCAATTTGCTTTGTAGACTTCCCTGATGTTAGAGTGATTTTAGATTGCACAGAAATTCCAATTCAGAAAAAGAAAAATATTTGTACAAACAATAACATATTCAAATTATAAATCGACATACACAGTAAAATTTATGACAGGAGTAATTGCAGCTCGTCTTAGTTTTATTAGTCATGCTTATAGTGGCAAAACATAATCTGATAAAGTGATTTTTGAACAAAATAATCTTATTAATTTTTTACAAAGAGACTATTATGATAGACAGAGATGCTATTATGATAGACAAAGGCTTCCTTATAGATAATATTTGTTTACAAAATGGTATAAAACTAATCAGACCAGCATTTTTGAGGAACAAAAAACAATTTTCAAAGGAAGAGGCTCTTTTAAACACTAAAATAACGAAAGCTCGTGTACATATATAGAAAAGGCAAATCAAAAATTCAAGATAAAATGAAAAACATTCAAGATATTGAGTGATAAAAGTGCCAAGATCTTATTTCTAAAATTGAAATTTTAAATTATTTTTAATTATTTCAGCGATAGTAAATCTAAGTTCTTCAATCTTTAAAGATGACAAATTTGTATCTTAATTTGTTATTTATGTATGCGATATTAAGATAATCTTTTTATATTTAATTACTTATGTTGTATGTATACAAGTTTTATAATAAAAGAAACATTTTACATTCTAAGGATATTTTGTAAATATATTTAATAAATATAACAATATAAATTTATGAATATATTAAATTTATCTTTAATTATCTTCTCCTCTAAAATTTATACTGTTTTGCCAGCCTTCATAGTTTGCGAATTTTTTAAATATTTAGACAATATCAATAGTTTTAATTTTTTTCAACAAGGAGAATAGATAGGAAAATTCTATGGTTGAGGAAAAAAGATTTGAAAAATAAAAGATTAAATATTAAGCCAATTTCTTATGTTTGTGCTTCTAATAAGGACTTACAAAATAAAATTATATCTAAGGAAACTCTTAATAACAAGTCTTTACAATTTATAGAAAAAATACATATTTCGGTTGAACTGTTTGGGGAAACGACTCCTCTAGATTCTTTAAATAAAAAATGATTCCTTAATTTGAGCAATGTTGACATTTCTATGGAAGTCCAGTATCTGCTACAGTTAGGGGAGGCTTTGGCCTTCCTATTACTAAACACAATATTAGAACATTAATTGAGTTCATTAAAAATGTTGAAAATAATATTATTGGTCGTCGGAACAATATAATAAATTTTGTTAGAAACAATACTGTTTCACTTCTTGAGAAGTTTCAGAATGATTTTCCCAGGACAGGTTCTAATGATAAATTATTTGATTGGATTAAGACAACAAAAAAATTTGTTAAAGTCATCCTGAAATATTAATTTTTAAAGCAGATAAAGAAAATGTTACTGTTGCTCAAAATAAACTAGATTATATCCAAGATGGAATTGATACTTTTAGACAATAATACATACGAGATAATAACTGAAAATCCTACAAAAAAACTTATGAGCAATTTGCGTAACATGCTTAGTAGATGGAAAGGAAAAGGGTTTATAGATGACTTGACATATCATACATAGAGGTTGCGTATGACTGACGGAATCATTCCTAGAGCATACGGTTTAATGAAGATTCATAAACAAAACTATCTTCTTAGAATTATTGTTTCATCTATAAATAGTCCACTATATGTATAATCTATCATTGTTTCTGCATAACATCATTAATGATTCTATACCAGAAACTCCTAGTTTTATAAAGAATAGTTTTGATCTAATTAATAAACTTAAAGATGTTAAACTAGAACCAGATTCTATGTTGGTTTCCTTAGGTGTGGTATTCCTATTTACTAATGTACATATAGATTTGGCATCTTATTGTTTATTGTGATAGTGTTGTTGGAAGGTGGAATTCCATATCCAAGAAAACTAAAATTCTTTTAAATGAATTTTTGATTGCCTTTCGGATGGTTTTTAATTCTACTGCTTTTATCTTTAATAAAACAATGTACAAACAAATATTTGGGACCTCTATGGGACCTTTGTCACCTGTCGTTGCAAATATGGTTATGCAGGACTTTGAAAAAATGACTATTGGAATGCTGCCCTTTCGGTTGTTATTTTATTATCGATACATTGACAATATTATCTTGGCTGCTCCGTCTGAGAGTGTTGGTGATATTTTAGGTATTTTTAATTCGTTGCATACTAGACTGTAGTTCACTGTGGAGGTTGGCATTGATGGAAAAATAAGTTTTTTTGGATAAGTTTTGTTGATTATTGAAGAACGGAATCTTATTTTCGATGTATATCGTAAAACAATCTTTTCCGGTAGATTCCTTAATTTCTATTCACACCATCCACTTTGTCATAAAAGAGGTGTAATTTATGGAGTTGTGGATAAGATTTTTTGGTTGTGTCCGAAGTTCCAACAAAACAATTTGATCGACTATTAATATTTTTTTACAGAATGGATATCCTTTACGTTTTCTCGACTATTCATAATAGAATTAAATATCATATTAACAGTATTAATAGTTTGAGTAATAACAAGGATGACACAAAAAGATTTTTTACTATTCCATATGTCAATACAATATCTGAAAGATATTCACACCTATCGTTAATATGTTTAATTGTATATTGGCCACCGTTATTGGCTATTCCTAACACATTAAAAAATTTCATAAAGAGAGGAAAGGATGAGTTGAAACACTTTCATAGTCAAAATGTAGTTTACAGAATATCTTGTGAGGATTGTGATGTTAGTTACGTTGGCCAGACAAAAAGACAATTAAAGACTAGACTGCATGAACATGTTTCAGATATTAATACATGTTCAAAATCTCTTTCATCACCGTTGATCTCCAACCACCGTATTGAGGACACCGTATTGAGAAATCACAACTTTAAATAGGATAAAGTGGACATAATAAGTCAGATATAGAGTAAATACAATAAAAAGTTAATCATACAATAAAAAGTTAATATCTGTGGTCCATATTAAAAAACAGAAACATGGAATAAACAGACAAAACGACAGAGCTTTGCCTGAATTGTATTCTAACATTATACACTCTCTTTCTCCCTCTTAATATCTTCTTTCCTTTTTTCCCCTATTTTGACGTTTTTCCGTTCTCGATAAATATTTTCCTTCTCAATTTCGTTATCTGACATCGTGAAAGTTAGATGTTCGTTACTTTTGCAAATTTGCTTAAAATAAAAAAATCAATATATGTACCACGATATTGATTATCATCTACCTGCGTTTTTTTCTCTCTTTTGATTTATGAACTCTCAACATATTTACTGATATCACTGACAAGGTACATTATTATATTACTAATTTGTATGTATTAAATGTTAATTTCTTTTTGTTCACGGTCACTTTTTCAGAATTTTTTTATGATTACTTTGATTTTTGATAAAAATGACTTGTAGCGTACTACACGGAATGATGAATACGGGATTAAAAATTATAATAGTATTGTAATACCATGTACATATTTTTTTTAGAACGATGTTTAAATACTACGATTACATTGAAAATGACTCGATTGGAGTCAAAATGTTTGTTGTCAATTGTAATTGTTTATATGAATTTTTAATGCTAATTTAAATTAAAGTTCTTTGCTACATTATTGACTCTTTGCCCTTCTTTTGTACGACATTGTTTTATACGCACCTTATTACTATTTATTAAATTTATCTTTTAAAACGTATTAATTAATTTTTTTTTTAATATAATGTAACATATTATTAAAATAAGTAATTTTTAGAGTTGAATGTAATTGTTTAGCATATTTTATATTCAAAATTGTATTCTAATATTATACACTCTCTTTCTCCCTCTTAATATCTTCTTTCCTTTTTTCCCCTATTTTGACGTTTTTCCGTTCTCGATAAATATTTTCTTTCTCGATTTCGTTATCTGACATCGTGAAAGTTAGATGTTCGTTACTTCTGCAAATTTGCTTAAAATAAAAAAATCAATATATGTACCACGATATGGATTACCATCTACCTGCGTTTTTTTCTCTCTTTTGATTTATGAACTCTCAACATATGCAGAACAATCATGTTTTGAGGAATATAAAATAAAATCTGTTTGTTTCAGATTTAATACAGCCATTTCCAAATTGCACTTGAGCATAATAAGTTTTAAGGATATATTGTTTGATAAATCTACTATAATATATTTTTCTTGTCGTACTGTATCAAAAATATTTGAGGTTTTTCCTGCATAAGGGCATTTTATCTCTAATAATTTAGGTCTTCGAAAACAATACCATCAGGCAAGTAGTCAATCCAAGGATTTTCGATAGAGATTATCAATTCACATTCGATTACAATAGACTTTGTCATTTCTCTATATTTTTGTCGAGCAAGTAGTTCATTTTCTAGCCCGTGTCTCGCATATTTGTTTGTAAATTCTTTAGAACAGAAAAACTTTAATGATTTTTGCTGCCAATCCGAATTTTTATTTTTTGAATAAGTTAGCAATTGATAACATCTTGATCCTGTGATTATGAATTGACGTTCTTTTTTCCACAAAGGGAATGTTTAATTTTTATGCATAATTGAATTATATCCTTCGAAAAGTTATCCATTCGAATGATACAACACTCTTTCGGTGGTATATCTAAAGACATATTAGATAATTCTAACATTTGTGCTGATGATAAGTTGCCCACAATAGCATTTATTTCAGATAAGATATCTGGCAAAGAAATATTTGTTTGCATCAAGATCTTTCCTTTAGAATTATGTCTTCCATACCTAATTATTAAAAAAATTAATTTAACAAATAAAAATTAAAATGCATAAAATTTATTGGTAAAATATAGTACAAAAATTTAAAAAATACACACATTTTATGAAGTTGTCAACTATAAAAAATAAGATGCATAAGTTTTCCTGTTAAGTGTATAGAATTATAAATTGAAAATACTACTACAAAAATATAAGAGATCTACGACGCACAGTCACATCTAGATAATTAAAATTTAAAAATTAAGAATATATACTGTATTCATAACATCTAACTTCGATATGTACATTTACAATACACTTGTTGTAAACGAATGTTATACATTTACAGTAATTTAGACGGTCCGATCTTATTTCTTATTTTTTAAAAAAGATTTAATTATTTACAATCAATCATTGGTTATATCATCTCAAAAAGATGTCTTACAAATGTGTCACATATGACGATGAAATGATGGATAATTTCGATTTAATAAATGAGCTTTTCTCGCTTTTGATTTTTCAATGTTAAAACATTTATGTTCTGCTAGTGGAGCTGCCTTATAAGTGTCCAATGCCGCCGTATGGGCGAAATTCCACACGCATTTTTTATCAGTACAAGATATTTTATCTAATTTTTCGATGTCTCTCCTGAAATAAAAAAAAATGTTTCATCTATAAGCATAAACGTTAAACTATATTTAAAAAATGATAATTGCAAGAAAACAACGTTAAAATTTGTATACATTTGATTATTTAAGCTTAATAAATTATATACATAATATTATGTACATAATATACATATTATTCACTATATATAACTAATTGTATTGGGTCATCTAAAAAGTATCCGCGGTTTTTGTCACTAGATGATGTTGATGGTCAACATATCTAGTGACAAAAAATCGCGGATACTTTTTAGATGACCCAATAATATACATATATGTATATTGCTTACCGATTGCAAAACAATAACATAGGAACTATGTGCTTGCACTTGACATTTAAACCAGCCTTACATGTACATTCGGCTGAGTTCATCGTTCCGTTTGCATTTATATTGATTTTTACTTGATAAGGTGGATCTCTCATGTTAGAGATTTGTAAGCAGAAATAAAGCAAATTATAGATGTCTTCGGTTTGTTTTGCTATGCCAATAAATAATCACAGTTCAACAAATTTTCACCTCCAATAAAATTACGCGTCGAACATTCCGCGAAGTCACAAATATCTTTTATGCTTAAATACATCTTCAAAATATTTTATACTTGCAAACTATACTTGTCCGTACGAATATAAAATATCAACTGTCCTGCGAGATCGAGCTTTCGATGAAAGAATTCCAACAACGATCGCCAGCCAATCAAATTAGTATCGTTTTTTGAAGGACTATTTAAGCAAAACGGCAGAATTACAATAACAATTAGCTTGAGAACGATACATACAAAACACATTTGAAAGTTCTCCGTGCTAATAAATATTTATTAACATTACAATCCGAAGCGCCACTACGGTCTAAGTATTAAGATGTTGAACTAATATATATATTATTCAAACGAATGAATTAATTTCAGAAATAATAATTACGTGTCGATATGGTTGTCGACATTAACGCAATTAATCTGAAATGTAATAATCCCCCCAAAATTCCCCAAATTAATCTTAAAAAACATATCGACACGTAATTATTATTTCTGAAATTAATTCATTCGTTTGAATAATATATATATATTAGTTCAACATCTTAATACTTAGACTTAATACTTAGAAATAATAATAATAATTACGTGTCGATATGGTTGTCGACATTAACGCAATTAATCTGAAATGTAATAATCCCCCCAAAATTCCCCAAATTAATCTTATAAAACATATCGACACGTAATTATTATTTCTGAAATTAATTCATTCGTTTGAATAATATATATTATATATATTAGTTCAACATCTTAATACTTAGACCGTAGTGGCGCTTCGGATTGTAATGTTATTTAATATAAACGGTCTTGTTTCCTATCTTATTGTTTATAAACGCGCGCTGAAATAATGCGTTACTCTCGATACATATCGGTTATTGCGAAAAAATTATTGCTAAGGTCTCGGTAGTCTAAAGGCTCAGGACGTTCGCACGGAATGCAAGAGATCCGGGTTCGACTCCCGGCCGAGGCAATATTTTTTCGCAATAAGTTTATTACAGTTTTTTAAGATTAATTTGGGGAATTTTGGGGGGATTATTACATTTCAGATTAATTGCGTTAATGTCGACAACCATATCGACATGTAATTATTATTTCTGAAATTAATTCATTCGTTTGAATAATATATATATTAGTTCAACATCTTAATACTTAGACCGTAGTGGCGCTTCGGATTGTAATGTTATTTAATATAAACGGTCTTGTTTCCTATCTTATTAAATATTTATTGCAGTGCGCAATCTCTTTTTTCAAGATTATCAAAATTATCAACACCGCGTGTCCAAATTCGTACAGATTAATCTGTGTTATTCTTATTGAGGCGGCCATGTTGGACATATGACGTCACAACCTAAGATCCCAAAAAAATAATTATGTCACGATTAAAGAAAAAATCAAAAACCTTCCATAAACTCTACTTAGTTTTTTCTGTCAGACAATAAAGTCATTAAATAAAATTGTGTCAATTATAATAAAATCAAACTTATCAGTTACATTACTATTGCTCAATTGAACATAAACGCAAACATGAAGTCAACGATAGGTCGAAAAAATAAACATACTATTATTGATAAAAATTGTTATTGGTTATTCTTTTTAGTGATAAAAATGCAAGTGGGCTATGGCAGCTGCCTTACGAGATCTCTAGAGTTCCATTGTCACTCTTTGCTTGTTTCCAAAGTTAAACAATCAAGCCCAGTCCCGTACCATGTACCAGGCTTATAAGGTCGCCTATTTTTGCTCCATCTAAATCTTCGGATGTTAAAAACATGTGATCTCCAGGATCTACATCTCTTGCAGACAAGCAGAGGGCAGGGACACAGATGGTGCACGCTGTCCTCGCATTCCACATAGCTAGCAGTTTTTCTGTCTGACAGATGATGGTGATCCTGATCTTTCTGATGTTGAGTAGGTGTGCTTTGAAAGGCAAGTGTCTTGTAAGAAGGCCTATGCTATCAGCTTTTTTGTTCTAGTTAGATTAGGATGTTTCATTAATTGCTTGGCCGGCCAGTAGCCCTTTGCTTCTCTCCAGGAGTTTAAGTACCCTCGCTCCAGCATTTCTTTGATTTTTCTTTTACTTAGCGTCAAAGGAACCCCGACGGTCTGTTAAGTCGAATCCATTCTTGTCCCTAGCTCGTTCGCCCTCTCGTTGTCAGGCATGCCCTGGTGTCTGTATGGTGTCAGGGACCCATAATAGGGAAACTTGGGTTGTTTCCCCTAATTTGTCAAGAGCTTACATACATTCCCAAACTACAGCCGGTTTTATAGAGGTCTTTGCAAGTGTAGCAATAGTTACTCTGCAAGTACCTCAGCTTAAAAAACTGTGGATAGTTTTCCTATTGGTATACTTTCTTCGTGATTGGCGTTGGAGCCGTAGATGTCTATTCCAAAACGATAATTTGTTTTCGATCTGTGTATCATACGTCTTGGATTAGAAAGACTGGGGAAGACCTTTATTCTGATATCGGCTAGAGAGGACTGGCAAGATCTCAACTTTCTAATTCAAATGTGTCTCCACATTTGGATTAGAAAGTTGCCCAGTCGGTGTTTTTTGGGGATTCTATCTTGCTTCAGTGTGAAGGGAAGTCTATCGGACAGAGTCTGGTTTTCTTCCATTTTCTCTGATATTTCATTCTATATGCTGCTTGTCTTGCTATGCTGATGATCACTAAGTTCAAGGGCAGAGATCTGAATGCCACTTCCAGCGCCTCGGTTGATATGGTTTTCATGCCCCCTGTCGCAGTTTTCAGGTATCCCCTTTGAAGGCTTTTGAGTAGATTCCTTGTTTCCACCTTTTCCACTCTTGACCACTAGACAATCGCAGCATATATTAGTCTTGATAATAGAATCATTTTGTGCTTTTGTGGCAAAGCCACAATGCAACTCTAGGATTTATTCTCTAATTCTTGCCCATGATTCTTTTGCAAGTCCATACGGAGATGTAGAGCGTTTTCCTCTTTTTCTCGAGGTGTGTTTTCCAGCTCAGTTTTAGATCCAGATGTATTCCTAGATACTTTACTGAGCTGGTATAATTTAATTCTTTACCTCAAAGCCTCAAAGGCTCTGGTTTAGACTTGTATTTTCTGGTGAAAACCATAGCCGAGGTCTTTTCTGGATTTGCCATCAGTTTTCTCGTCCTGCATCAGTTTTGCACGATTATCAAGGAACGCATAGCGAAGATCACAAAAAAGTTACCTTTAGAAACTATGGCCACGTTATCTGCATAGACTTGGAAATCAGATTCCTTCAGTTTTATGAGCTAATCCTCTTCCAGGCACTATAGCAGAAGGAGAGAACCCTCCTTTTTTTTCTGTGAATAGCCTGACATCAGATGCCTCTCAATGAGGATATTACCATGACTGACGGTAAATTTTCTGCATGATTTGAGTCTAATTCACAAGTGCACCTGGATTTTGTGTCTTATTATGGCATCTTCCATCGACAAGATTGAAGTGCTATCAAAAGCTCCTTCAATGTCGATGAAGATGCCCAATGCATATTCCTTAGCAGCCAGCTGAGTCTCGACTCCGCTCACTAGGTGATGTAGAGCTATATTCGTTGATCTGCCCTCCCAGTAGGCATATTAAGAGAAGTTTAGCGGCTGAGTGGGAAGGGGAGGTTGTTTTTCAGATTCCTGTCAATCAATCTTTCCAGTGTCTTCAGAATGAAGGATGTGAGACTGACAGGTCTGTAGTTTTTAGCCATGATGTAGCCTTTTCTCTCTGACTTGGGTACAAACACCACTCTAGTGTAAACATCACTCCAGGCGTCCCTTGCGAGACGTGTCTCAGGGCTATGCTAGCCCTAAGTTCCTTTGTCAGAGAGTTCATCAGGGCCCCCCTATATCTTTTCTGAGCAGCACTGAGTAGATGTCGTCCGGCCTCGGCCATTTCAAGAATTCGAAGGTCTTTATGGTCCATTTGACCCTGCTCAATACTATTTTTGCTGTCAATAACTATTTCCTGGGCTTGTGTTGTTTAGCTCCATGGTGAGCACAAGTGTTCTCTTGAAAATCTGGAAAGGGAATAGACATTAGGTATTTAAGAGTTTCCTCTGTTGTTTCGGTGTTGCTTTCCTTTTGGGAGCTTTAAGCAGCTCAAACGGGAAGAGTTGTCTTTGCTGAGGATTTTGTAGCTTGGATGGCTTCAGGAGCATTCTCAATGGTTTCACAAAACTTTCTCCAGCTTTCTTTTAGCGATAGTTACCGCTTTACTATAACAGTGTTGTGTTTGTCTATAAGCTTCTCAGTCTGCTGTTAAGTTTATCCTTCTTGTCTTGTTGAAGAGCTTTCTCACTTCTGACCTGTGTTTCGAGAGCTCTTTGTTGTACCATAACACCTTGGTCGATGAATACTTCGGCCTTTTATAGTAGTTTGCTTCAGGCCTCTATTATTGCGTCACATATTGAGCCGCGAATTCTAAATTCTCTTTGGAGTGAAATCTAATTCGAGCTTTCTTTAGGATGGTCTCAAGGTCCATTCTGTAGCCAATTCTGTCTTCCAGTTTGTTGTTTTGAGGTTTCGCCTTCATTCTAGATTTTCCACATGTCTGAGAGCATATCTTATCTGCTTGTGGTCCGATTCTGATGGTTTTCCGGACACTAGACCGGTGCTCATCATGAATTCATGGAGGCTCTTCTCTTTCGAGTTTTATATTCGAGTTCCTCCGCCTTATATAGTGGAAGTTTTCATCGCAACCCAAAAGGAGTGCGAACTTCCGTTCCTTTGCATAAAGCACCAGCTCTACAACCCTTTTCGATGTTGTTTGGGAGTCATAGAGTATGTACATCGATTATTACGTCCAAGAGATTGTCCTTGTTTTGAACTTTAGTTGTACCACAATCATGTCGCTGTCGCTGAGCTGTGAAGCATAAGAATAGTATTTAGTCCTTTAACCACAATGCTAGTCCTTATCTCGTCTTGAGTGTCTGTTTTGTATATAACTCAGCAGTCGCTCAGTCCCTTGATAGCGTTATTCAGGATCCATAGCTCCTGAATAAGTGTTATTATTGTCTGTATTACAGTCATGCTTCTGGCTAAAATCTAGGCGCCTCACCTAGGCGCCTTTGCTGTGATACAAGTTAATCTGTATCATTGGTATTACGAGGCCCGCGAAGTCTAAGCGACTTTCTTCGTCTCGGTAGTTGTCCGTGCTTTATGTTCTTTGTCGAACAGCTTTATAGATGCTCGACCTAGCTCACAAAAGAGTTTGAAACCGCAGATTTAAGGGCCTTCAGGGAAGAACCGCTGCTCAAGGCAGCGAAGTGGGCTCTTGACTTTCATACTCTCACTCCGCCTCACGACTCATTCCCTGGTGCCTAGATCTGCGTTTTGTTTGTCGAGGAAACTTTGTCGTTTGAACTTGATAGTCTCCTTAATAGCCGGAATCTGGCTCCTCTACATGCATCACCATCCGGTATTGTCTGAGAAGCTCGGCTCGCAACATATGCAAAGTGTGCCCTCCAATATTGAAATTGGTGGATTGGCTTTTTAGCCAGTCCACTGATTGTTAATTGACACAGTTAATAATAACTACGCCATCCCTCTCCTAGGTTGCAGTGAAGGCGGGCGCTAGCTCACTCTTGGGAAGTTTGTGGATGCATCGTGTAATCAATTTTTTGATCTCTCCTTATTGAAACCTAACTTTTTTTCAGAGTAGTTCTCGGTTATGAGGGCCATTCTGATTAGGGGTGCAGTGCTCTGCCTTCGTACGTATAACCGCATCAGCCGCAGCACTGCCTTTCCTCCCCATTCCAACCGAGACTTGGACGTTTGAGGGAGTTAGAGCTTGGGTTGCAATTCGCACATTCTAAAGAGGAGTCTTTTTTGAAAATTGGGACGATGTCCATCAATCTAATGATCATGTATTTGTCTCCCATATTGTGTTGCGGATCTTATGCATTATTTCTGTTCTCCTTTTCCTCATAGACTTCAACATTTCCGTCGTTATCTCATCTTCACTCGGCGATTTCCTTAGTTTTAATCGTCTCATTGCCTCTTCTATCTCTTCATACATTAGGAGTTCCCTTGATATATGTGTGTTCTCCTCTAACGGGTTATAATTATCTCTGTAAATCTTTTGGCAGTATTTCTTGCACACCTGCGCTATTCCGGGCAAATTATTCACTATTATATATTTTTCCCTATTCGTTTTTGAATGTTTACGTGACTTGAATTTCTTAGATAAATATTTCAATAAATTTTTTATACACTACTTATGCGATTCATGCCGATTGAAGTGCCTCTTTAGTTTTTTACATACACTAGAGATTGTTCATTCTTATCTTTCCTCTTTGCTGATCTTATGTCTCTGTTTGCTTTGTCTAGCAGGAACTGTTTGTCATCTTTCCCATTGAGCTGTTTTATGGTTCTTTTCTGCTCTACTAGTTGAAGTGTGTAATCCGACATCCAATGTTTCTTGTTAGTCCCCGTCGGTTTAGGAATTTGATTTATGGCTTCTGTGATCCAGTTCTTTTTTTGTTATACTATGTTTGGATGGCCTGCCAATTCTGGGAATCCTATTTCCTACAGCCTATTTTGGAATCGTTCCGCGTCTGTCACTAATATTCGTCTCCTTGTACTGTGCTTTGGTTGATTCTTTAGTTTGATCCTGAACTTGGCCCATAGTAATTTGTGATCCGACCCACACCATAAGTTTTGCCTTCGTGTTAAGTATCGACAATCTCCACCTAGATTTTATTAGGAAGTAGTCAATCTGATTTTTTATATTGTTTCCGACTAGTCCATGTCGAGTCTTCTAGGGTGCTGTCTGAACATTAGCGACTATTATGTCATTTTTGGCAGTGAAGCTCAGGAGACTCTTTCTATCATTTTTTTCTCCTAGGCCGAACTTACTCATCACTTTTGAGTCATCAGTGGTAACGCTTCCAACTTTTACATTGAAATCATCCATTATCACCAGGGGTTCTTTGGCGGGTACTTTGGCTGCCTGTTGTTTTATGGCAGTGTACATTTCCTCCATTTTGTCGTCCGATCTTCTACAGTCAACATATATACTTGTATTATATGGAGCCGTGTTGATTGCGTGTCTAAGGTGATTGCAATGAGCTGATCGCTGATGGGTTGATACTCATATGCATACGGAGCAAATTTCTTATTGACAACAAATATGCCATTTGTTTCTGTTTTGCTTTCGAAATGTATACCATATAATTTATTGTTTGGAAATGTCCTCTTCCCTTCTAATGGATTTCTATCCCGTAAATTTCGATATATTTGCTGTCTAATTTCTTCTCCAGTATGTGGAGCTTTCCTATTTGGAGCAGGCACCTCACATTCCAAGTAGCTATTTCCAACGATTTCCTTTATATGATATTTTCTTCCAGTCATTGATTTCGCAAGCGGAACCTGGTTGCACGCATCCGCTTGTAGCACATTTTACACTGGGCGGCCCGGGCCGCTCGAGCGCTTACCCAGATCGCCTGATATTTCATATCTTCTACTCATTGGTGTGCTCTCATGGGAAAGATTAATCAGGTAATGTCAGTTGCCTGCCTGATCTTGAAACCGTTGATTTTCTAATGATTCCTCCGCCTTTAGGGATGATTTCTTCTCCCAAGGACAACAAGGTGTCCTGCTCAGCTTCTGAGTTTTAATCTCCTGGGTGTAGCGCTTATCCCGACGCTCACTCGGTCCCCTTCTGCGTTAGCTACCTATAGTATTATCCGCTCTTTCACACGTGGAGGTGCAGATCGAAAGTTTTCTTTCAAGTGAGCTATGTTGGCATTTCTTTTCACTTTTTGGAACTTCAAAGGGCAAGCTTTGTCGTCTAAATACTACATTATATGCGTTTGCATCATTTTTACATAAGATTTTACATGACAGCTTATTACCAGAAGCTCCGTAAAAAATAGCTTTGAATTATACAAGATGTTGTTTAGTAAAAAAATCGGGTAAACCTTTAGGGAACTCTTTGACGATCTCGACCTTGACATATATTGTCAAAGTTATGATTCTGAGTGACTTCCAACAAGTATTGGCCGGCAGTCGCTAATTGTTAAAAAGTTACAAATAAAAAATGTTTAAGAAATAATGTCACATTTCTGTTATACATATGCAATATTAAGTATTATATTGCACCTCTTGCTACTTAGGAATGTTCAATGTTTTACATAAAACAAAGTTCTCGACCTCCCGAAAATAAATTTCCTGCTTTAAAAACAGAAATTATCTTTGAGAACATTAATTTTTTTATCTAATTTTTTTTTAAAGCAGGAATTTGTTTTTAAAGCAGAAAATTTATAGTTTTGTTACGATTTTTAAAAAAATTTTCTGTTTTAAAATAGATTTCCTGCTTTAGAAACAAAAATTGTTTTCGAAAACATTAATTTCCCATATAATTTTTGTTTTTAAAGCAGAAATTTATTTTTAAAGTAGAAACTTTATAGTTCTGTTCTGACTTTTTTTTTAAATTTTCTGTTTTAAAATAGATTTTTTGTTTTAAAAATAAAAGTTGTAAACTGATGAGTCTTACTATAAATAGATCGTACATAAATATAGCAAAACCCTATTGTACTATACTACAAAAAATATTCTTGAGGCTTCCACGGGTGCTTTCTATATGAAGATTATGCGTTTCGCGGGTTTCCTTCATGTCCAGATCCATTCTTAGAATGCCAACGTTTCGTGAACCTTACAGTCCACTTCATCAGGGCGAGGAACAGCTTGATACTAAGCCATTCCTTTTTATATTACGCTACTTGTTAGAGTGGTGAGGGAAGGAAGAGAATTGTGGGTGGAGATGAAGAGGTGAGGGAAATTGGTCTTCAATAACCAGGAGAATAATTTTCCATATTTTATTTATGTTGTAATCATTATCTCTATTTAGATTGTTAGAATGTTTTCTCTCTATGGCTTCTCTATACTTTCTTGAAAAGTATGATGTAATGTTGGCTATTATGGTTTTATCAAACAGTATTTGATGTTCTGTTTCGATGTTGTATTCTGATAATGCTGATTGCGTGACATGTTTTAGTCTGATGTTGGTGTTTTTTTATTCGCAGGTTGACTATTTTCCCGGTTTCTCCAATGTATACTTGTCCGCAGGAACAAGGTATTTTGTATATACTATTGCGAAGCTAAGTGAAGATCTTTGATCTTTAGGATTTATTAAGATTAATTCTATCTTTTTTGGGTGATTTAAAGATAGTTCGGATATTGCATTTGATTAATATCCTGTCAATCCGATCTGTTGTTCCTTTGACATATGAGAGAATGGATAGGATCCTTTCGTCTAGTTGTGTATCAGAGATCATTGTCTTGTTTGCATATTTATTGATTGTTTTGATTGTCTTTTTTATCGTATCCGTTTTTCTGTAAGGCTGGTTTTAAGTGATTAAGTTCCGTCTGTAGATGTTCTTTGTCAGAAATGATGAAAGCTCTATGTACAAGTAAGTTGATTGCAGACTGTTTTTATGCTGAGTGGTGGTATGACTCGTCATGTAGGTATCTATCTGTGTGTGTTGATTTTCTGTGCACTTGATGGCTTAAGATACCGTCAGCTTTCTTACCGTCAGAGACAAGAACATACCGTCAGAGACAAGAACATCTAGGAAGGGAAATTTTTCGTTTTCCTTTATGTCTATAGTGAAATGGATATGTTAATTGTTGAGAAAAATAAGGAATTTACGGAGTTTGCTCTGCCGTGTCTCCATATCACGAATGTGTCGTCTTCTGATTTTTTGAGTATTTTTCTGAGGACCTCTTTCTCAAAATGCTCCATGAAGATGGCGATTACAGGAAAAATAGGAGAGCCTATTGCTCTTGAAGTTTGTTCATAAAATTGGTTGTTATAGGAGAAGTAAATGGTTGTTAAGCAGTGCTCTATTAGCGGGATGAGGTCGGAGGGGATTTTATGTGAGGCCTTTATTATGTTTAATATGTTTTTTATATGTGTTTATTACTTGTGTGAAAAGGGATTCTACGTCGAAACTTACAAGTAGGTCTGTGGGACGTAGTCGCATTTTTTGGATCTTTTGTATGAAGTCCGTTGAATTAGTTATGTATGATTCGGATTCCCATACTTTTCACCCCCAACCACAATTCTCTTCCTTCCCCCACCATTCCAACAAGTAGCGTAATATAAAAAGGAACGGTCAGAGAAACAGCTCAGTATCAGGCTGCTCCTCGCCCTGATGAAGTGAACTGCAAGGTTCATGAATCGTTGGCATTTCAAGAATGGATCTGGACACGGAGGAAACCCGCGGAACGCATAATCTTCACATACTACAAAAAAATTTAAATTATTGAAAATATTGAATTATTTGTGATAATTACAATTTAATTTTATACAGTTAAATACACATTTATATTATCAATTTTTTTTATTTACAACTTTTAAACGAACAGTGATCGTTACCTAAAACCTTTTGAAGGTCATTTAGAGTCATGACCTTGACAACATATATCAAGGTCAAGATCATGGAAGATGTGTTACCTAATGTAAAGGTTTACCGATGTTTGAGTAGATTCCAAGTTTATAAGGGCAAAGATCCTAGTTAAATAAATAACAATGTGATTTATAAAATACAATGTAATTGTGATGCATCATATGTCGGTCAGACGAAGAGAAAACTGAAAATCAGAATTACAGATCATAAAAGAAATATTCAAGAAGTGTCCAGACCCAAATAGCAAATTGTAATCATTTTGATGTCAATAGTTAGTCATTTTGAATTATTGACGTCATGTGATCTATTTAATATGTAATGACATTTTTTTTACCAATTAATGACGTCATTTATTTATGACGTATTTACAATGTTATACTTATTGGCATTTGATAAATGACTAATCAATGACATATTGGTAACATTATTAGTGATCAATTAATAACGTCATTTATTTATGTCATTAATAATACGAAAATAATAACGTTGATTTATTTGACGTTATATGGTTATGACAAATCATTGTCATTTTTATGATAATAGAACGTTAAATTCGTTAAGAATGACCAATTAATTACATCAAATAGACGATATCTTGCTACTAGAGAACATTCAGTCGTCAGTGATCATATCCCAGCTATAACAAGATTATATCAAAATGATGTCATTTTTTCTGCCCATAAGCGTCAGTTACTTGTCATTGACATCATTTAGACGTCATCGACGTCTAATTATGACGTGTTATGTCAAAATCTATCGACATCATTATTGTTACGCCATAAGGATGTCGACAATTGATGTAAAAATGACATTTATTTTGCCAACAAGCTGACGTCATTTTGACCTAAAAATGACGTCAGCTTGTTGGCAAAATAAATGTCATTTTGATAAATAATGTGAGCTTGTTTACTCGATTTTTAGACGTATCAATTGCAGTACTTCGTAAATCTAGTGACAATTAAGTAACACAGCAGCGCTTGTAATACGTGGATCTATAATAGAAGTCTTAGCAATTGTAGAATCTTAAGTTATAGGATCGTAGAAAATTCACCAATCATAGTCGATTATTCGATAAATATATACAAGAGAGGAGCCACCTCCAATGATCTTGACCTTGGCATATGTTGTCAAGCTCATGACCCTAAATAACTTCTAACAGATTTTAATCGCTGTTCGTTAAAAAGTTATTAACAGTCAAAATTAGTAATTATTTCCCTGCTTTACATGAAGAGTCAGATAACTTTAGACAGAGAGAGAGGTTTGAGGTGGACAAATTCAAGAAATACAACTAGGCAAAATGATTTTCACCCACTTCCCCCTGCTTAGGGTCATACGACTTCCACACAGGCGACTTTCGAAGTCGCCTTGAAATAGGGGAGGTGGGATAAAAGTCTTTGGAAGTCGTGCGCCCTTAAGCAAGGGAGAAGGTAGAGTGAAAGTCGTTTTGAAAAATTGTAAAATATACTTCAAAGCAGAAAATTTTTGTTTTATATGTAGAAAAGAGACATCATTTTTCAAACTTCTTTTGTTAATAATTTTTTGATGAACGACGGCAATGGCTGACTTGTTGGAAGTTATTTAAAGCCATGACCTTAACAACATATATTAAGGTCAAAATTATTGGAGGGGGGGGGGTGTTACCTTAATCTGAATTTTTATCAATCGTTCCGTGTCGCTTTGTTTGTTTATGCCAGACGATTTCTTGCTATAAATCATTTCTGACATAAATCTTTTGAAAAAAGAAGATTCTGAATTAACAATCAAAACGCTTGTTCAATTCATGGATTACACGACAATTTCTATAAAAAAAGAGGGGATAATGTTGATAGCAACGGAAATTCCTGGGCACAATTTAATTTTCTATGGATTACTATTGATATAACGTTGTTAAATAGTAAATCCATTAATTTCCTGAAAAACGAAGTAAACTATTAGGTGTTGGAATTAATTCGTAGCGTTTTTAATGAAAGAATGTTATTTATTTCACATGAGCATTAAAAAATACATTAATGAAAGTACTTCCCATCACTTGTAAAACGCTACGAATTAATTCCAACACCTAATAACTGAATACTACTTACACAATGTTATTAATCCATGGAACATTAAAGTATTATATATTATCCAGGAGTTTTCATTACTACCAACATTATCTCCTTTTTTTAATCAATCCATGTTATAGTCATTATCTGATTAGTGAGACTACTGAACATGAAGCTATAGATTTTTAAATACTTGCTTTGTGTACTTTTAAGTGGGTCTTAATCTTTTAGTTTGTCCTACATATGAGACAGTCAAGGTAATTTATTCTATAGGTTCGTTTTCATAATCAAAGCTCAAGACAGTACTTAAAATTGTCTTGGTCAAGACTGTCTTATTCAATCAAAATCGTCTTGAAATCGTAACAATTCATAATCACGAAATAAGATGATCTTTGAGAAGAAGTTCTTCCTTAAGGAATTTGTTTGATTTAAGATCAATTAAGGTTGACGAACATGTTCTTAAGATTGAATTTATTTGATATTCGGTTGTTTTTGCTAGAAATAATATTTCTGTTGGATTCTCCAATAGAAACATTTGAGAAATATAATTTTACGAAATGTTTTATTATCTTTTATACGATTAGGCTGTGATTATGGATTCCGACTTAAAGTGTGTTCCTTGGTGAAAAAAATTTCGCTGAAATTATTCCATGTTTGGAATAATTTCAGCAAAATTGTTGATTGAAAATTTATTGAAATTTTATTGAAACTGAATTTTTCAGCTAATATACTGAAAAATCGCTGAGATTGAATTTAAATTTTTTTGAATTTTTATAGAAATTTTTTGGAAATTTTTCTTAAAATTTTTCTGAAATTTTGTTGAAAATGAATTTTTTTAGCAAAAAATCGCTGAAATTGAATTAAATTTTTTCTGAAATGTTGAAATTTCACTGAAAAGTGTTCCAAAACGGGGATTAATTTCAACGAAATTTTTCGGGAGGATCCCGTTTGTCTACAATCCCGATTGTATACATCACTCATATCAACTGGTGCCTAGTAATTTTTTATTACAGAATTATTTAGATACAGAACAATCATTGATGAAACGAAGAATTTCAGAAATGATATACATTAAAAACCAAAATAAGTGGGATCAATAAACAAAGTGATACTGAAGGTTTGCCTGATGTTTATCTTCCTCTTCTAAAGAAAGATCTCGCTCGCACTTAATAAATAATTATAGAACTTTCTAAACTATTTGACTCATGGATATAAATAGCCGAAAAATATGTGATACGACCAATTACAACACATAGTGTCACGACAAATTTCTATCTGTGAAATGAGTATACTTGTAATTCATCGATTATTTTGTTGTAAAACAGGTAATGTTTCCTTTGTTTTATACTCCGTTTTAAAAAATATTAATAATTAAATAAATTATTGTAAATTAGAATCTGGAAATCCTCGTTCTACACTTTTTACTACATGACTTCTGACGTTCTAACATTATTATATGAAGCAGCGTCGCTTTGATGCAAACACTTTACAATTATAACACACGAGGGTTGAATTTGATTCCAACTTGATGTAACTCTGTCTTAAGAATATTATTAATTTTACTGAAGATGGCCAAATTGTGGCCGAAACGTTTAATGTTTTTATTGTAATTCGTAATGCAAGAATAATTAAATATCACTAACTACATCTTGTGCTGTGGTTCTTTATGCTCTTCCTTTTCATAATTTTTTATTACTTTATGAGAATATACAATGAGAATATTTTATTGTTAAATTGGCCAATTAGCGATGCATGTGTGCAACATGCGATGTGTGCAATCGGAGCCTTCCCAATATTTTCATCAGAGTTGAGCGGATTTTACAGAACTGTCTTGTCTGTCTTGTCTGTATTTTTCCTGGAGTACTGTAGGTGATAATTAACATTAAGAAGATCCCGTTCGATTGAAATTTTAATAAAAATACATTGAATCAATGCGTTTTTGCGTAAAAATAAAGATTTGACAAAAAAATAGTGTCGCATTGCTCCGCGAATCAAAATATATCAATAAAGTTGACAACTATTCAGATTAGGAATTCTGTCACAGCATTGCTAATCTGTTCATTGCTTTAAAAACACAAAATCACTGTTTTAGCAGAAAATTTGGTAATTATACAGTTTAGCTTGCAAAAATCAATAAAATTGGGCTTATTCAACGCGTTTGTATAAAAGGGAAGAATCTGGCAGAAACAAACGTCACTTTGTTCTGCTAATCGAAATATTAAGCGTTAAAGTTGAGAAATCTGTCACAGCTATGTAATATAACATTAAATTTATTTATCACGCAATATTAAATCCATTGCTTTAAAAATAATATAAGAAAATATTTGTATTTTTAAAGCAGTGAATTTGTGTTTTTAAATCAGAAGATTCGTTTTAAAGCAGAGAAGCTTAAGTTATTGAAAATTGATATCTTTTTAATTTTTTTTATATGAATTAAAGTTTAAATCCAGTATTTCTTTAAAATAGATGCAGTAACTATAAACGCAACTCCATCGTTGTCCAAATTCATATAAATTTTGAAAAAAGTTACAAATGTTTCATAATGTATTATTAAATTTATTTATTTTCATAATGTATTATTTATTAATTGCAAGTAATAATATTTCCTAACGATTTAAATGTAAGTAACCTATCCTAAATCTCGCGGTTTTTACTTTTCATATATGCCTTATTTTAATGAGAAACATAAGTAGTAGTAGTAATAGTAGTAGTAATGATGCAGGTGGGACTATGACAGCCATCTAACGTGACCTAGATCTCTGAAGTTCCATTGTCACTCCCTGTTAGTTTTCAAAATAATACCGAGTCTCGCTCTGTGTACTAAGCCTATGAAATTGCCTACCTTTGCTGCATCTAGATCCTCAGGTATCAGAAACATGTGGCCCCAGGATCTATATCTCTTGCAGACAAACATAGGACAGCGACACAGAAGGTGCACGTTATTTCTCCCTTTCCTCTCCATATAGTCAGCAGTTTTTCTGCTTGACCAGTCCTTTAATGAATTGGTGCGCTCTGAGGGGCAAGCATCTAGTAAGAAGATTTATGCCCATTCTCAGATTTTCTCTTCCCAGCTGTCAGCTCTTTTGTTCTGGCCGGATTAGGGTTTTCCATAAATTTCTTGGCTCGTCAGCAGCTCTTTGTTTCTTTCCAAGAGTTTAAGTGCTCCCGTTCCAGCATTTCTTTGATCTTTCTTTTAGCACGAAGGGAACTCCGATGGCTCAGTCGGGTCTATTTCCGTTTCCAGCTTTGCTAACCCGTTCGCCCTCTCGCCCATTGCCCGATATTCCCTGGTGACTAGGAAAACTACATACTAGGATAACTTAACTTGTTTCCCTTAGTTTGTCAAGGGCTTACATGCAGTCCCAAACTACAGATTCTGTAGAGGTCTTTGCAAGTGCATTTATAGCTGTCCCAACAAATGCAGATTCTTATTTCTTCTATCGATTAGGAGTTTTGCATAAAAAAACTTGAGATGGCAAGTATCTCAGATTGAAAATCCGTGGACAGCTTTTCTATTGGTATGCTTTCTTCGTGATTGGCGATGGGACCGTAGATGCCTGGCCTAAAACGATAATTTGCTTCCGATCCATCCATGTACGTCCACGTTTGGATTAGTTAGAAAGTAGGGATCTTGCCAGTCCTCCCTAGCCGGTATTCGAATCTTAAAGATTTTTTCTAAGTGTTTCTTGGGGATCCTGTCTTGCTTCAATATGAAGGGGGACAGTCTAGTGTGGTCAAGTCTAGTTTTCTTTCACTCCTCCTGACATTTCATCCTGTATGCTGCTTGTCTTGCTATGTTGATGATCCTCAGGCGCAAGGGTGTAAAATAGTGTTATTTCCAATGCCTCGCTAGGTGTGGTTTTTAGAGTCCTTGTCGCATTTCTCAGGTATCCCCCTTGAAAGTTCTTGCCTTCTCTACCCTTGGCCACCAGACAATCGCAGCATACAGGAGTCAGTCTTGATAATAATATCATTTTATATAGCCACAGGGCAATCCTGTTTTATTCCTCAGTTTCTGCCCGTGACAAGAGATGTAAAGCTTTTTCTTCCTATCTTTGATGTGTGTTTTCCAGCTCAACTTAGGATCCAGGTATATACTCCTAGATACTTTACTGAGCTAGTGTAGTTTATTTCCTTGTCCCAAAAAGCCTCAAAGGCTCTATTTGTTCGGGCTTGTATTTCTTGAAACCCATTGCCGAGGTCTTTTTTGAATTTACCATCAGTTCCCTCGTCCTACACAAGTTTTGCACGATCATCAAGTCCATGCGTTCCTTGAGAGTCGTGAGAAAGTTGCTTCTGTTAACTATGGCCACGTCATTTGCGTAGCCATAGTCTGAAAGCCAGATTCTCTCAGTTTAGTGAGCAGCTCGTCTATCACCAAGCAGCAGAGGAGAGAGAACTTCTCCTTGCGGGCAGTTCGACACTGGACGCCTCTCAATTGAGATGCTATCAAAAGCCCCTTCAATGTCGATGAAGACGCTTAACGCGTATCCCCTTGCGGCCAGCTGAATCTCGATCCCGCTCACTAGGTGATGCAGGGCTATTTCTATAGATCTGTCCTCCCTGTAGACGTACTGGGAAGGAGTTCCCAATGACCGAATAGGAAGAGCGTTGTTCTTCAGATATTTATCTCAGTCAATCTCTCCAGTGTCTTTAAAATGAAGGAAGTGAGACTGATAGGTCTGTAATCTTTAGCCCAATTTTTAGCACAATGTGGCCTTTTCTCCCTGGATATAAACATCACTCTGGTGCCACTCCATGCCTGAGAAGTATCTCAAGACTTTATTAACGCTAAGTACTTTTGGTAGGGGATTCAATAAGGTCCCCATGCCTTCTTTAAACAATACTGGGGAGATGCTATCCAGTCCCAGCGATTTGTAGGTTTCGAAGGTTTTTATGGCCCATTCGACACCGTTAGATAATACTATTGTACTTTTGCTGCCAGTGACCATTCCTTGGGCTTATATTCCCAGGGTTGATTTGTTCCTTGGTACAGCGGGTGTCCTCCAGGAATTCTAGAAAGTGAGACATTAGATATTTGAGGATTTCGTCTATTGTCCCGCTGTGATTTCCGTTTGAGAATTTTTCCCAGACGGGAAGTGTTGTCTTTACTGATGATTTTGTTTGGCTTGGATGCTTCAAGAGCGCTTTCAATGCTTTCACAAAAATTCCTCCAGCTTTTTCTTTTAACGATAGTTATCGCTTTGCTACAGCGTTGTGCTTGTTTGTAAGTTTCCCAATTCGCTGTTAAGTTTTTTCTTCTTGCTTTGTTGAAGAGCTTTCTCCACTATAACATCTTAGTCGGTGGGTGCTCTGTCCTTTCGAGACAGTTTGCCTCGTAGGCCTCTTTTATCACGTCACTCACATACTGAGCTGCGAATTCTAGATTCTCCTTGGAATCTGGTTGGAGCGTTCTTTAGGATGGCCTCAAGGTTCATTCTAAAGATAGCTCTTCCAGTTTATTGTTCTGGGGTTTTGCCTTCATTCTAGATTTTCCACATGAGGGCATATCGTATCTGCCTGTGGTCCAATTCTGACGGTTCTCCAGACACTCTCCAGTCCCGTAATAGGCCAGCCACTTTCTCGTTGCATATGTTTATGTTTATCACCTGTGCTCTGCGGTCCATGAATGTGGATTCTCATTCTCTATTCAGGATGACTAGACCGGTGTTTATCATGGATTCATGGAGATTGTTCTCTCTAGAATTTATATTCGAGCTCTTCCTACATGATGGCAGTTTTCATCGCAGCCTAAGAGGCGTACGAGCCTCCATTATTTCGCATAGAGCACCAGCTCTTCAACCCTTTTCGGTAATTGTGCTGTTTGGGAATCGTACGACATGTACACACACTGGCAGGAATGATGTTTCCTAGCATTCGGCGTACGGCACTACATACTCGTATCGAAGCGCACACGTATATGTTACGCGGTTGAAGCGAGGAGGGCAAAGGGAGAAAGTAGTGGCGTTTCTGATATTCTGTCCTTAGTGCAAGGCGTACGATTGAAAGAAAAATCGTAATTGTACGTGATGCCGACTCGCGGTGGCTTTTCGCTGTCTCACACATTTGTTACTAGTACGAGTGAAATACTCCGATGTCTTTCGCTCGCCAATATTCATAATAATACTTTTATTATGCACAAAATGTTGTAATTATGCATAAAAATTTTTAATATGAGAAAAAAATTTTTTTGTGTAATTACAACATTACGTGTAATTTCGAGATTCATTATAATAGCTTTATGCATTTATTAATTTGCAGTGTGCAAATGAAATTTAATATTTTGTATCGCAAGATTGCAAAATTAAATTTACAATTAAATATAAGAACATATAATAAAATGAATAAAAAAAAAATGATATAATGTAATGCCGCGCGCCGAACATCAGGGGACACCATTCCTGCTGATGCGTGTACACTGACTCCACCAGTACGTCCAAGTAATTGTCCTTGTCTAGGTTGAGTCTCAGTTGTACCACAGTTGCTGTGACATAAGAATAGCATTTAGTCTTTTAACTACAATGCAAGTCCTTATCTTGTCCTAAGAGAGACTGTCTGCTTTGTATATAACTCAGCAATTGATCTGTCCCTTGATTATTTAGAAATCATGGGTCCTGAATAAGTGCTATTATTGTCTGCATTACAGTCATGCTGGCTAGAATCACCGAGGCGTCTTTGCTGTGATGCAGGTTAATCTGTACCATTGGTATTGCGACATTCGCGAAGTCTAAGCGGCCTCCGTCTCGGTAGTCATTCCCGTTTTATATTCTTTATGGAGCAGCTTTATTGCTTGACTTGGCTCATAAAAGGGTTTCAAACAAGTCATAAGGGCTTCCAGGGAAGAACCGCTAATGAAAGTATCAAAGTTCTTGGCATTTATACTCTCACTTCCCCTCATGATGACCCATTCCCTGGAGCTCAGATCCGCGTTTTGTCTGTCAAGGAGCTTGATAGTCTTCTCGATAGCCAAATCTGGTTCCTCTACTTGCACCACCACCCGGTGTTGCTTGAGAAGCTCTCCGGCTCGCAACACATGCAAAGTGTGCTCACCATTATAATATTGAAATTGGTGGATTGGCTTTTTACACCGATTGTTGATTGGCATAGTTAATGATGAACTGCGCCATCTCTCTCCTAGGTTCCAGTGAAGGTGGGTCATTCTCGGGATGCGTCGCGTGAACAGTTTCCTGATGTCGCCCAACTCACTGGAATCTAGCTTTTTCAGGATAGCCCTCCGCTGCGAGGGTCATCCTGATTGGCCTCTTCATCGCCTGGACATACGACTCTTGATTGACGACTTTGGATTTCTTGCCCGAGCGACTGTCCGGCTGGGGGTGTAGTGCTCCCGTTTTGCGGATTTAACCGCGCTGATCGTAGCACTGCCTCCCTCTCTCCGCCCGCTGAGATTTTGGCATTTAAAGAAGTTGGAGTTTTGGCTACTGTCTCCCGCTCCTTCTCCCTTTGGTATCTGGCGACGCCACTGAAACGAGTCTTGGTCTTGGTTAGATCCGTTTTTGCTGTATTACTTTCCTCCGATCGTTCGTTTCCTAGGGAAGCTAGCCCTGGAGGACTTGATTTAAATTCGTTTTTGATTCGGTACTATTATCTATGCAAGTCTCACGAGTACCGCGGTTGCGCGATCTCACCCGGACAGAGTCGCGAATGCCCGGGGCTTAGCATTACTCTTGGAGGATCCAAGATCGTTTGAGACGCAACTCCCCTTGCGCCATGCAACTCCAGGCACAGTAGCACACTAGCTTGGAGGATTCTTCTTAATTGGTCGCCCACGGGCCCACCTCTGAGCGGATGATAGCGCAGGTGACCGTATGTCATGGTTTGGCAGCTCACGGTCCCAGGTATGCACTTCGCTGGTCGATACTTACCTCATCAGACATTTGGCACGAAGACCTGCGTTAACAAGTCAACATTAATTTTCGTTTTTGCTTTGTTGCTGTGAGACGTTCAGACCATGTGTGCACTTCAGGACGTCTCGCGGTCCGCGAGCACCCACTCCATGATTAGTACAAGTTGGGAACCCTTTTTGGGGGATGCAAAACATAAAATGAATATAAAAAATCTTTTAATATTACAATTGTATTTATATAGACAAAATTTACAGGAATCATATTCGTTTATGATTGGTTAAATCTGAATCTCAAAACGTTTCCTATATGAATTTTGGCCACAAGTTTGCATTACCAACAATATTTTGGCCAGCGAATCAAGGATTTTTATTTAATTGCTTTATTGAATATACAATTTTTCAATACAATCAAATAATAGTTTGTAGCAAAAAAATATCTTGTCTCTACAAAAATTTGCACATGCAATTATATTGATACATTTAAGTATGCAGATTTTCTAAGCTCAATAGTCGTCAACTTTAATGTTTAATATCTCGGTTCGCGGAACAGAGCGACACATTTTTATTGTCAAATATTTATTTTTACGCGAAAACTCTTCGAGTGTATGTTTATTAAAATTTGAACGAAGTCTTCTTATCATTTACTATTTTTGCTTAAGTCTATCTCGAACACGTCTTAGCGAAGACCATCTTATTTATTATATGTATGTATAAGATCACACACACGCACACGCACACATGTGTGCGTGCGTGCGTGCGTGCGTGCGTGCGTGTGGTGCGTGCGTGCGTGCGTGCGTGCGTGCGTGTGGTGTGTTGTGTGTGGTGTGTGGTGTGTGTGTGTGTATAAATAAGATGTCTTATAATGACTATAAATTCGTAACTAAAAAGATAGTCTTAATCT
Source organism: Acromyrmex echinatior (assembly GCF_024713525.1). Classification (NCBI taxonomy): domain Eukaryota; kingdom Metazoa; phylum Arthropoda; class Insecta; order Hymenoptera; family Formicidae; genus Acromyrmex; species Acromyrmex echinatior. Next base: position 359,607 of record NC_141854.1, read on the forward strand.
CTCTATGTTTAGTTTGAATAAGATGTATTTACCCAGATAGCATTTGTACGGCACTAGCAACCGTATATTGCAAAGTTATAAAGCTTTGAAACATTCCACCGTATGCGCATGTCATACTCATGTGAGACATCATGTGTTGAAATTCGAAACAAATCATGGTCCAAATAGTAAAACAACAAAAATAGCGTCAAGATGCAAATAATTAAACCATATATAACATGTACATCGACCATTGCGAAAAATTAATGTTTAAAAAGGGCTCAATTCAGTAGCCAAACTTGTAATGGAACCTGACGTTAAATTTTTTAATCAATTATGTTTTATATTTATAGAACTATACGTTACATTTATTTGATTGTTGACTCTTATTTTTCCCTTTGTTTATTGTTATTTATTTTCATTCGTGTAAATAGCACATTGACCGCACGTTGACAGCACAACGTTATGTTGCAACAGCACGTTGACTGTACGATGAATACATTATTATACAGATTTTGTCTTTTTGGAACAGCGCGCTAAGTGCACGCTCCTATTACGGCGTGCAAAATTTTTATTAATTTTCATCTTGAAGCCAATTACTCATCTTCAAGCATCATCATCATCATTGACTGCGTTCAGTAGACTCAACAGTTGGATGAGCGCTTGCTGTTATTATTGGTGTATTCTTCTTGATCATCCGATTAGACTTTTAGATGTTGAATTTGTTGACTCTAAAAGTCTAATTGAATGAAAATAAATAACAATAAACAAAGGGCAAAATAAGAGTCGACAATCAAATAAATGTAACGTATAGTTCTATAAATATAAAACATAATTGATTAGAAAATTTAATGTCAGGTTCCATTACAACAAGTTTGGCTACTTGAGCCTTTTTCAGACATTAATTTTTCGCAATAGTTGATGTACATGTTATATATGGCTTAATTATTTTGCATTTTGACGCTATTTTTGTTGTTTTATTATTTGGACTATAATTTTTGTATTTATATCGACGAATTTCAACTATTTTATGTTACACATGGCCTTATCGATCTTACTCCGAGAGACATTGACATTCGACTATTCAATCGTGTGCGAGCACTGTCATTTTCTACATGGAGACTCATAAGGCTTGTATTGTAATGAATATGCGGGTATTTTGAGTAACTTTTTTGTACATCGACCATTGCGAAAAGTTAATGTCTTACTTTGTCCTTTGTTTATTGTTATTTATTTTCATATAAAGAATCCTTCTATCTTTCAAATGCTAATCTGAATGATCTAGAAGAATGCAGTCTTTTTATTAAAAAAAAAAAAGGATAAAAATTTTTCGCTGAGAATTTCTCATTATACTGTGCCTTTATTCGTTCGATGTAGTTTTTTAAACATAAGTAATTGAACTTCATTGTGTCTCTAGTGCACTGCTTAAAAATTGGATATATTGGATATTTTTGCACGAAACTAGTCACGCATAAAAGTACCGTGCAATTCCAAAGTTATAGCAGTTTTATTCTATTGTTAATGCGATCGCGCACGAGAGAAATCTACGTGCGAAAACAAGCACAAGAATTCGATACAAAACCTAATACATGACCGTGTAACAGTATCGTTTACAAAGCTATAACACGGAGTTTTGTTTTAATGCTAGTACTATAATATTAGGTGTTGGAATTAATTCGTAGCGTTTTACAAGTGATGGGAAGTACTTTCATTAATGTATTTTTTAATGCTCATGTGAAATAAATAACATTCTTTCATTAAAAACGCTACGAATTAATTCCAACACCTAATATAATTTTAAACTCAATTAAAATCTGACGACATTGACTTGCACGATACTTGTACAATATTTAAACGATAAAAATCACAGTTTATTCAGCTGTGACATTTACACGGCTGGCTATCTGGGTATGAATCATGTCAAGACCGTTCAAAACGTTTTGAAATAAGATCTTTGATAAGTTTTAACTTGAGATTTTATTCAAGTATTGTCTTATTTTTTGACTATGAATCTAGAGAACATCTTAAGACAATACTAAGATGATCTTGAATATAAAAACAGACTATGAATACCGATCATAGATTACATTTATATGTTCATCTTTTTCAAGTGCGTTTTTACCCATTTCTATAAATCTGTTTAAGCAGTTATTCAGTTTATAAGCAATTTTGAAGCCGATTTTTGTTGGAGACAGTTTTACATTTTTTTGATACACTAAAGTAAAGTATTATGAAATACAATACTTTTTTATGTCGTGATCATGAGAGTTATTTTTATTGCTATCATTTTGTTCATCGGAAAAAGATCTTTGAGAAAGTGCTTTAATTCTATTACTGGTTGTAAAGAATATCATCTCTATCAAATATCTATATTAATGAAGGTAATATTCCAGAAACCCTGTCCCCCCCCCATGGCTAAAACTTGTTGGAGATTATTCAGAGTAATGATCTTGACAACATATGTCAAAGTCAAGATCATTAGAGGAAAAGATCTTTCAATCTGGAGTATTACCTTAATGTTTATTTGAATCATAGAATGGATGTTTATTTGATGAAATTTAGAATAAGAGAGGAAAAATATTCGGTTAAATTATCCAATAATTACACATTTCTTACGCTCGATAGAGTTTGAATTAAAGTTAAGGAAGTCTTCCGAAGTTCATAGGTTTTTTGAAAATATCAAAGATTATCTTTCTCTCCTCTATCATTAATCTCACATTTAGAAAACTAATATCACATTTATCATCATATTTTACAATAAATTTAATTCTCTCGTGATAAGAATTAAATTCATTAAGTATCGATTCGATCTTGTCTTGTGGCGCTGAGAGTATGATGTCATCTATGTAACGATAAAATAAAACGGTATGAAATTAATGACTGTGGCGAAGAAATCGTTTTTAAGTCGTATAATACGATGTTGATTAGTATAGGTATAGGAATTGAAACTGTACATGGGAAACTTGTTTGAATATTTTATTGTCGAATATAAAAATGGTTGAATTTAATATAATTTTAACTGCTTTTATAAAATTAGTTTTCGACATTTCAGCATTATTACGAATAGAGTTTCATCGTAGTTCTATGCTTTTTATAATTGAATTTGTTAGAATATTTGTATACATGGAAATAATATCGAAAGAAACAATTTTATAGTTAGGGTCTATTAATAATCCGTTCATTTTATTGATTAATTCATTACTGGTTTTAATGTAACTGAACATAATGTAATTGAAATTTTTGAAATGGGTTTGTTTATATTCTTCACTGAAATTTTTTTGTTATTTTATTTCTTACGTGCATGCGTGCGTGCGTGCGTGCGTGCGTGCGTGCGTGCGTGCGTGCGTACATGCGAATGCAAATTAATAGTCTTTAATATTTATTGGCTGGGCTTGCAGATGACGAAGTTCATCTTTGGCATGAATCATTCTCCATCTATCTGTAGTATCATTAGATTCCAGGATTCAACATTTAATTCCTTGTCTTTAATTCCAATTAAGCGCAGTCTCTATTCCAATTATTCCAACCTCCTAGTTGCTTAGTCGTCTGTATTAAGCGTGGTTTAAGTCCCAACTGACTTCTTTTCTTCTCTTCCTGTTCTCAACTTCTACTCTCATCCTCTACCGTCATCCGCAGATCTCTACCCACTATCCTCTCTTTTGCTACCCACGATTCCTTTCAATATTCTGTATTTATTAATATCGATCGTGTTTAAACAGTATTTTCTCTACATGGTTTGTAATCTTTATCATAAATTTTTTTACCGTAGATCAGGTGATTCTGAGTATTTATGTTTTTGCTTATTTTTCCAATATCGCTGCGAAGGTTTCTAACAACACGTTCTTTAAATATTGTTACGTTCACCTATCAGTGACCGTTGAATTTTTATTTATGCTTTATCCTAACCTGATTATTTTGTCGAACGTTCACGAAATAAAAAAAAAATTGAGGAATCCATTGGACGTAACAATACGTATTGTATAATATAATAATTCTTCTAACTTTTTCTACATATAAAAGCATTAAGGTAGAGATATGGAAAAATCAAAATAATTTTATGATTATTTTGTACTTTATTCTATCATATATTAATATGAAATTTAGAATATCCCGTGAATTATTAATTTTTTAACAATCTTAATATTTTTATGCATGGAATAATCACAAAATCAATTGTAAAAATGCATATGCTTTAAAAATATGTATATAATTACATTTTGCAAAATGCGTAATTTTCTTAATAAGCAACTATGTGTCGTTTTTTATACCAATTGATGATTCATTTCATTATTCTGGGCATAGAATTATTAAGATACAATGATAAAAAAATGTATCGAGATATTTTATATTTTATTTAACATGTTACAGAATAAGTATAAAATAATTCGGAAATTATTTAGATTTTTCAATATTTCTATCTCTGTTTGAGATCGGTAATTCAAAAAAAAAAAGGGTAAGAATTCCTTCGGTCGACCGACAGTAATTGTTATTGAACGTACGCACAAGGCGAGCTCGTGATTTCATCTCGAGCCTGACATTAAGCTTCGTCAAAGTCAGGGATTCATTGTTCTTTAGTCTTTTCAAAACAATTCGGTTCACGCAAACAGGCACCGGCAACGGACCATCGAAAGTTTTAGAACAATTCAATTCGCGCACGCGAGCGCCGCGCTCCGACGAATACGTCACGCGCTGTCACCAATCCCGCGTACGGATTTTCTGTCGCGCATGACTGTTACGTTGAACGTCGCTAGAAAAGAATCGAAAGCGCCAATCAATTTTGTACAACCAATGTCACGTGATAATTACGATGGTGGCAAAATTTAATTGGATTTCTCCCAAGAAGAAAGCCCGGACCGGAAGCAATAAATGCTTCGATCTCGCCGGTCCGCGGGGCAGATTGCTTAAATAGTTTACACCGCTTATACCGTTTACACCGCTTAGAATTCTTAGACTTCTTAGAGTTCTTACTTCTAAAAGTTCTTCGAGTTCTTAGAATCATAGTCTCGCTACTATACCGCTTCGTAAAATCGCCGTGCTAACCGCTTAGTGAAATCGCGATAAAACGAATCTTTCCGAGAAAATCGCCGAGATTTTCCATCACCGCGATTCCAAATACAATTTTGGAAAAGGTGACCGCATTTGATATTTTGTTAATCTAATATTTAATTAATTATATTTTTTGACTCTGTAACTGATTATATTAAAGAAAATTCTTTTGTTAAATTAAACGAAACGGAGTTCTTTTCACTGTCGTGCATCACATCAACCTTGTGCCGTTCTCTCACTCGAATCTTTCCGCGCGGCGCGCTCTCGCACAATCTCAATACTTTTATACGAATAAATTAAAGGAAATATGTTACATAAAAAATTATATAATTCCATTTTTAAGAAGTAACAATAATTTTTATGTGATCTTAAAGTATTAAGATTTTTTGACAACTGATTTTATCATTATTTGCGCTCCGCCACACAATTTTTTTTAAAAATATTTTTTCGTATTTTATATATTTTTCGAGATTGTTTAAAACAAAATGAGATTGTATACTCTGTTTATAAATGCTTCTCGTAAATTATTAATTGTTACATATGATTTTTGTTCTTTAAAGCAATATTCCTGACAACTATAAAATCCTGTTCATGCAAGGAGGCGGTACTGCCATTTTTGCAGCTATTCCTCTTAATATTATGAATACAGGATCTGCGGATTATATAGTAACTGGTGAGAAAAATCGTAATTTTTATATCTTTAATAAAATAGGATAAAAAAATTTCGTAATTTAAATTGCGTTTATTTAGGCTCATGGTCAGCAAAAGCGGCAAAAGAAGCGGCGAAATATGGAAAAGTGAACTTGGTTTTGTCTGATATGACAAAATACATAGAAATTCCGCATCCCTCCACTTGGAACTTAAACGCGAATGCATCATATGTTTATTATTGCGCTAATGAAACTGTGCATGGTAAACAAAAACATTTTGAATTATTTTATTGTATTGTTTTAATCTTGTTTGCAAAAATAAAAAAAAATGAGGCATAAGTTGATTGTAAAAGGAAAGTAATAGAAGTATGAATGAAACTTTTAGAAAGCATAAATTGATGAAAAATAAAAGAAGTGAATTTTAGTGAGCTATAAAAGTGATCTCTTAGGCTTTTTTTTCTGTTTCGCTGTTACAATTTATGTTTTTAGAGGATCCATTGTATGCTTTTGTCATTTTATCTTTATATTTGACTTACATTCCGATCTTTATTTTTGTTAGGGATTATGTACAGATATATGTGTACTAAAATATGTATGTTTCCAGGAATTGAATTTGATTTTATCCCGGAAACAAATGGCATACCACTTGTTGCTGATATGTCATCTAACATAGTTACTAAACCTTTTGATGTATCTAAGGTAAGTATTCAAATTAAATATCTTCAAACATATTAAATTATATTGTGTTTGACGAAATTTCGTTTACTTACATCATGTAATACGCATTACTTCACTCTCGTCTATGATAATAAGAAATTTTGAAACTGCGACGGTACGCTTTGCTCGCCGGAGCCAAGGTTCGAGAAAAGCGTGAGGCACCGACAAATCGTTTTACAAAGAGTATCTTTATTTACAAAACTTTCTATGTTGACAATAGTTGTTAGAAAGGAAATCTATCTGCCGCCAGTTGAGTTGCGCGGATCGCAGTGCGTGAATATGCGTAAAGGCTGTATCAGATTACCGATTCTGCAGGCTCGACTACAGTACCGATTCCAGTTGATCGATCATATTTGTTGATGTTTGCCGACTGATTCAACTATATAAAAGAGTAAAATTAATAAAATGTAAAAGAATCACAAATCTTGGATGAATTATAATATCTATGTTGAAAAAAATCGAGATGTAATACTGGCTAAATTTCAGATATTCTGGCTGACAGAATCGCAGAAATAAGATCATTCTCGAACTTTATTTATTAATAATATTTCCGAATTGAATTCGAATGTTTTTTTTAATGCCATCTTTCCCAACTCTCATGGGATATTTACGAACTATTTTTTCTTATATAATCGCTAAATCGTTTTACAAAGAGTGTCTTTATTCAGAACTCTTTATATTGACAATGGTTGTTAGGAAGAAAATCTATCTACCGTTAATCGTTGAGTGATTAAATCTTATATTTCTTACTGATTCTGATTCTGATTGGAATTCTGAGTCGCTGATGATATTGACTCGAAAAATAAACTCAAATCTAAACGCGAGTTGGTTGACTCAGTCAATCGGTGTCTCACTATGATTAGTCCGCTGAGGATCAGTTAGAATCGAGTTGATCGACAGAGTTGATGGTCTTATATGGGCTTAAATGTGCACGGCGGTTATGAATAAACGACCAAGGATATGCACAATAAGATTATGTGTGGATCGTTATTATACAAGAGGTTTTGTACGGTACAAGCTGATCCCGATTGTGAATGAGTCGCAAATATGTACAGATGGGTGCAGACGGGGCCCATACAAGCAGGTTGTGAATATATAATATTTTGGCGATTACAAGCGGATTACATACAAGCTGGTTGCGAATATATACTCATCTGCAGAAAGTGATACACTGAAAATTTAGGAAAAATTTATCAAATTTCAAAAGATCATAACTTGATAAACAATGAAGACAAAAATATATTTAAAAATGTAAAATGAAGTTTGCAGTGTTCACTTTAAGGATATTTGAATGAGAATTGTACTGGGCCAATTTTTTCGAAGTGGCAAAGTGAGAAGAAAAAAATTGCAAAATTGATAATAAAGGTCTGAAATTGCAACGATACATGGCCTGAATTAGAACGATACATGGCGTCACAGGCTAATAGGACAAAATGAATATGAAGGTATGGAATTTTACATTTAAAATGCTTTTTTACGGAGTTCGATACAATCATTTCTTGCTGAGTTATATCAATTTATGGTACTGCTGTCATTAGTTCAAGTTATGGTTGTAATTTATTCCAATAGGCACTGCATAGAGTTTGATTGATCGGAATTGAACCTCATTTTGTGCGTGTGTGTGTGCGTGTGTGTGGTGTGTGGTGTGTGCGTGTGTGTGGTGTGTGGTGTGTGCGTGTGCGTAATGTGTGGTGGTGTGCGTGCGTGCGTGCGTGTGTGTGTGTGTGCGTGCGTGCGTGCGTGTGCATGTGCGTGTGCATGCGTATGTCATATGCATGCATGTGTCCTGTTCTTAGCGTCATCTGAGATCAACAACGTGGTCGTGACGAGAATCTCATCCTCTGTGTCGGGTGTGTGCGCACGTGCGCGTGTGTGTACACGTACATACGTGCACGTTTGAGTGTGTATGTGAATGTGTGTGTATGCGTGTGTACATGTGTGCATGTGCGCGCGCGAGTGTATGCGGGAATGTGTGTACATGTGCGCATATGTGGCGTACGTGCGTGATTTCGCACTTTACTGGCAAGATTGTCTCATAAGTATTCAATGGAGTTTAAGTTTGGACTATTTACTGGCCAATTGAGTCAATTTATGGCAACTTCATTGAGAAAATCAAGTACTCTTCTTGCAATATGTGGTCAAACATTATTTCACATAAACAAGAAATTCTATCTGATAAGGGGTTAATACGGAACAACATATTGAATGAGTACGTTTTCCACGTATACATCTGCGTTCATATTGTTGTTGAAGAAGTATAGATGTGAGCATTTGCAGAAATGCTTGCCCAAACTATTACAGAGCTTTCATTATAACTATGCCTTTACTTAAAGTACAATTTGCAAGTCGTTCTTCTCTGAACTCATTCTCGTCCATCTGGAGAGAGGAAATCGAGATTGCTAGAAAGAACTTTGGGCTAACTCCAGTTTACGTGTCCAGTCTCTACACTCTACTGCAAAATTGAGACGGGCTACACGATGACAATGTTGAAGCAAAAGTACAGCCGCAGGCTTGCGCGAAAACAGATTTTGTTCTACTAATTTTCTTTAAATGGTGTCAACGGATACATTGGTGTTACGAACGTTTTTTAAATTGTTTCAAATTTGAACAGCTATTCGATGTCTATTTCTTAAAGAATTTAAAACAATCTGTTATCATTATTGTTGGAACAGCGAGGGCATCCCGAACTAGGCCTCCTCTGAAAAGAATTGGTATCTACGAACCTGAAATAAGTACGTTGACACTGACAAATCGAGTATCTCAGTTACATACCTTTAATTTCTGCCATCTTTAATTAAAGCAACAACACTTAAGCAGCTTTTTTAGAATTGATCGTCGCCATAATATCAATTATTTCGAAAAAATTAATTCAAATTGAAGTCGCACGAAATAACGTGTCTCGAAAGAAAAAGATCAAGAAAAAATAAAAAGAATTGCAGAAGGCCATGCTGCTTCGCTATCTGCATAGGTGCCGATTCACAGACGTTTATAACACACTACGTCATGTAGAGGGGGATACATGAGGATAATCATCGCTTGAGTTGTGGCGTTTGATCGACACACAGTGAAAAATGGGAATTTACTGTTCAAAAATCGCTATAGATCTTTATTCTTAATCGATCGAGACGAATTTTTTTTTAAATTAATTGTTAAATGTCAAAGAAAACTGTGGAGTTGGATTTTTAAAAAAAGTCCTTTGAAATGTGCAATATTAATAATTGTCTCGAAATTGTTAAGAGAAAGAAGTTGAATTATTTAAATTAAAGTTGTTAGAGGAAAGTCACCGATATTGATATAGGTCTCCAAAAGCATTTCCTCCTTATTTTTCAGAAACTAAGTATTGCATTAGAAAAATAATAAGGCTCAATAAATCAAAATAAGTAAAGAGGAAAAAGGGCTACGAGCCTAAAACATAAATTGACAAACTGTATAAATAGTTAAAAAAATTGAAATAAAACTATGTCATAAAATTAAAAACGTAAAATATAATTTGACAATCAGAAGGTGAACAAAACAAATGTTTCGATCCTAGTTGGATCATTTTCAATGTGACAAATAAATTAGTGTGACAAATAAATTAACAACGGTAATTAACAACAATAGAGTTATAACGTAGATAAAAACATAAGAAATTAAGTAAAATTCGCATTCGGAAATTAACTATAAAGCTCCAAATTGAGAGGAAATCAAACAAACGATTATAGTTGACAAAAATGTGTTCCTCCGAACTGTATGTGTGTATAAGGACGAACATGTTTCTGTTAGCAAGTATAAATTGTAATAATAAATTAACGGTAGAAGTAAATAAAAATAATAAGAAAAGTACAAATCGAGTCGCAAACAATAAAAGAAAAGTATAAAATAAGTCGTAAATAATAAGTCAAAATTAAAAGAAAGAGGCAAAAATTATCTTTGATATTATAAGACAAGCACATAAGAAAAAAAAAAGAGTAAACTGCCGACATGCATTGTATATGTATGATGAGTTTAGAGCAAATAAATTTATAATAAAATACCTTATGTGTGTGTCGAAATGATGTACTTGTATCGATTAGGCAATGCGATTGGAATCGAAATTGATCGTCTCTCTAAGAAGCTAAGATATAAAGTACGACATATAAAGACAAGAAGGTTGAAATGGAAAACTAGAAAGGGAAGGGGGAAAAAAATAATAAGAAGGAAAGAATAAAGTGGAAGGAAGAGAAAGTAGGGAGAGAAGAGAAGGATAGGGAAGGGAAAGCAGTCAAGAAGGAGAAAGAGATTGAATGATCTGTGAATAAGTATCGGATAAAGATTCGGTATCATTTTGTCTATTAAGGCCTTGTTTCTGTCTTTTAATATGAATCATTTCAGACACCAATCTCTTATTGTAAGAAGATTCGCAGTCCAAAATTCTCACATCATTCCATTTGAAATTATGGTCAAAATTGATTCGATGATCAGTTATGACAGTAGTCTTACGATGTTTCCAAAGACACTAATTATCCTCCTAGTATTCAACTTGACTCCCGACGGTTTTGATGGGGCTTCTCCTTTAGACTCGTTACGGGAAAAATGGTTTGTCAATTTGAGCGACATTGACGTTCCCTTAGAGGTTCGTTACCTCTTGCAACTTGGCGAAAAATTCTTCCTATTAACAAATACAACAAAGACAGTAATTAATCGAATTTATTAAATATATAGAAAATAATATCACTGGTCGTCCCAATAACATTAATTATTAATTTTGTCAAACATAATTCCCTTCCAATCCTTAATAGATTCCAAAATAATTTTCCTTCTCCTACATCCACCGACAAATTAATTTTGAACTGGTTGCGCATTATCAAGAGGTTTATCAATGACCACCCTAATATACTACTTACTAACGCCGATAAGGGTAACGTCACTGTTGCTCTAGACAAAGACGCCTACGTGTCGAGGATGGAGGAGATTCTCTCGGACACGAGTACTTACGCCTTAGTTGATAAAAATCCTAGTAAGAAATTAACACGAGACTTATGCGCTTTTTTAGTAAGATGGAGGCGTGATCAATTCATTGACGAGCTAACATACCGTAGACTGCTTACATCTGACGGTGTTATACTTAGGGCTTACGGCCTAACTAAGATACATAAGGAAGGTTACCCATTGAGAGTGATTGTTTCTTGTATAAACAGTCCATTATATAACTTTTCACTCTTTTTACACAATTTAATTAGTGACAGTATTCCAAAAGCTCCCAGCTACATTAAAGACAGTTTCCATTTAGTTGAGCAATTAAATAGTTCTGTGTTTGATCCTAATTATGTTTTAGCTTCGTTGGATGTAATATCCCTTTTTACTATAATAACATTCCTGTGGAACTAGCATTAAATAGCATCGACAGGAGATGGGTTTACATCTCGGTGAAGACAAACATATCAAAAAATGAGTTCATTATTGCTGTCAGATTCATTTTACTCTTTTTTACTTTTAACAATAGAACTTACAGACAGGTGTTCGACACTCCAATGGGTTCACCGTTATCTCCAATAATCGCGGACATTGTAATGCAAGATCTAGAAGAAATAGCACTAAAAAATTGTCAGCACAACCCTTTTTCTATTTTAAATATGTTGATGATATTTTGCTCGCGCTTCCATCTGACATTGTCAATGACACTTTGAACATTTTTAATTCCTTACACACGAGATTACAGTTTACCTTGGAGGTTGGTGCAGATGGCAGATTGAGTTTTCTCGATACAATACTGATTATAGATAACCAGAAAATTATATTTGACGTTTACCATAAAAAGACATTTTCTGGAAGGTTCCTTAAAGGTTTCCATTCAAATCATCTTCTGTGCCATAAAAAAGGTACCATCATCAGTTTTATTGACAAAATTATATTATTATCACATCCACATTCCAACAAAAAAATTTGATAGATGCTATTCATATTTTCTTAAATAATTGTTATCCTCTTCCCTTTATTTTCTCTACAATAGAACGCAGATTAAAGTTTCATAAATATAACAAAGATACATACTATTCACACAATAAAGACAAATATTTTACGATTCCTTATGTTAAATCTATTTCCGAAAGTTTCCTTCCAATCTCTAGTATGTTTCATTGTAAATTGGCCTTTTCTATTCCTAACACTTTAAAAAGCTTTATAAAGAGAGGAAAAGACGAGCTTAATTTCCTATCCAATCAGAATGTTGTCTACAAGATCTTATGTGATGATTGTGAGGCGAGTTATGTTGATCAGACAAAGAGAAAATTGAGCACGAGACTACACGAACATATCTCTGACATCAAAAAGAATACAGGTTCTCCTACTGTCATAATTGATCATTGAATCAATTTTGACCTTAATTTCAAATGGAATGATGTGAGAATTTTGGACTGCGAATCTTCTTACAATAAGAGATTGGTGTCTGAAATGATTCATATTAAAAGACAGAAACAAGGCCTTAATAGACAAAATGATACCGAATCTTTACCCGATACTTATTCACAGATCATTCAATCTTTTTCTCCTTCTTGACTGCTTTCCCTTCCCTATCCTTCTCTTCTCTCCCTACTTTCTCTCCCTTCCACTTTATTCTTTCCTTCTTATTATTTTTTTCCCCCTTCCCTTTCTAGTTTTCCATTTCAACCTTCTTGTCTTTATATGTCGTACTTTATATCTTAGCTTCTTAGAGAGACGATCAATTTCGATTCCAATCGCATTGCCTAATCGATACAAGTACATCATTTCGACACACACATAAGGTATTTTATTATAAATTTATTTGCTCTAAACTCATCATACATATACAATGCATGTCGGCAGTTTACTCTTTTTTTTTTCTTATGTGCTTGTCTTATAATATCAAAGATAATTTTTGCCTCTTTCTTTTAATTTTGACTTATTATTTACGACTTATTTTATACTTTTCTTTTATTGTTTGCGACTCGATTTGTACTTTTCTTATTATTTTTATTTACTTCTACCGTTAATTTATTATTACAATTTATACTTGCTAACAGAAACATGTTCGTCCTTATACACACATACAGTTCGGAGGAACACATTTTTGTCAACTATAATCGTTTGTTTGATTTCCTCTCAATTTGGAGCGAGCTTTATAGTTAATTTGCGTCCGAATGCGAATTTTACTTAATTTCTTATGTTTTTATCTACGTTATAACTCTATTGTTAATTACCGTTGTTAATTTATTTGTCACATTGAAAATGATCCAACTAGGATTGAAACGTTTGTTTTGTTCACCTTCTGATTGTCAAATTATATTTTACGTTTTTAATTTTATGACATAGTTTTATTTCAATTTTTTTAACTATTTATACAGTTTGTCAATTTATATTTTAGGCTCGTAGCCCTTTTTCCTCTTTACTTACTAAGTATTGCACTTTATTAATAATAATAATAAAAAATGATCTATTTAGCTAATTAAAGAAGCACAAACTCAATTCGTATATTTGTGGCTTGTTTCTATACAAAATCAGTTAAAAACGAATTTTACGAATGCGAAAATAAAATTTTTACGATTTTCTTTTGCAAATTGCGTAGTTCAAATAATAGTGATTATATTATTGATAATATTACGTCATTTTAAATGCTTGTAGTTTCCTAAATCAGTTTTATTTGTGTTATTTTTTTTTTAGTTTTTTCGTAATATGATTTTAAATTAAAAATTTCAGTGTAGCGTAAACCGCCTGTCTGTAAAATGGACCAAGAGCTGACTTAATAATGTTGCTTTATAGTGTCAAATAATTCTATTGGAGTTGAAGGCAATTGTGCAATTATGGAAAAACTCTTAAAAAAACTATCGCGTTACATATTTGTGTCTTGCAGACCCCATCATAAAGTAAATATGCCCATAATTCAATAAAAATATTTTATAATGAAGTGAAAAAATTCTGAAAAATCTTATATACGTTTATTTGTAGATATTTTATACAGATAATTCTTATAAAAGGAAAAGAATAGGAATACGTAGCATTACTGCGTAGTGTGTCAGTTTTGGAGCCCATTTTATCAGACGCTCATTTTTGCTTATCCAATGAAAAAATTAATTATTGCAAAATTGCAAACAATATTACAAAAAACTGCTTATGCTATCTGATAGAAGACACTTTTTAATGTACGTATTCTTAAAGTCTTCTTTATTTATTTTTATCTTTTGTTTAAGAAATATTGTCTAAAAACAAAATGATATGTTGGTATTGGTGACTTTCCTGTATTGCACTCAACTATCTTAATAATTTACATAAGAATTTTAGCGAATACTCGCTGAATACAAATCTGATGTGAGAATTAAGATATGATTATTGACAGCAACTTTGATTCACTTATGGTTAATAGTAATTTTCAGATAATTATTAATCATAACAAATTTTACCTTTTTAAAAAAAGATAAAAAAAAGGCGCCAAGTATGCGTGCTCGGGGTTCAATGGCTGGGATGGTAAGGTCGCGGTGTATCTTATTGTAAGATCTAAATAGAACCGTGAAATGTCGCGCTGCACAATATCAAGTAAACCAGCAAGTCCTGTCATTTAGTGTCCATCGCGTCCATTACCCTGGGTAATGTAACTTCGGTTATAGCAGATAGAAGAGGGGCGAAAGGCGATACTCTGACACCTCAAAACGAGAGCAACCCAGTTAAGGAAAGGAACCAAAAATTCAAAACAATGGATAAAACGAAAAATGGATGTGACTACCCCAGATGATATTCTCGAAAATGACCCGGACAATCCATCCTTTTCCGAGGTTGGCCATAAGGATTCTGGAGGGGGGGGGGAGGTAACCATTATTTGATAGGGTTCCTCTTGATAAAGGAACTTTGCTACTGAGATTGCTTTCAGCGAAAATAATATCGAAACAGAGTCAACTAACACTCCATGAGAGTTTATTTAAAAATAGACCACGGAGCAGTTTCTTTGGATATGATCCCAGACACCAAAATATTGTGAACAAAGGAATGAACACTCAGCAAAATAAAACTACTCAGAAGTCGATTGAAAAGCAAAAGGCTCTAGTATTGAGACAGTACAAAAGGAAAAGAACACAACCATGTTTACCACCAATAGGAGACATTCCCACCGCAAACAGATTCTCAGAATTGCCGATTGACATCGATGGAAACAACTGTCAAAAAACCTAACAAACCGCCACTAATACTTTTGTATGATATAGAAGACATAACTAAACTTACTCTATTAAACACAATGATTTCTACAGAGGATCACAAATATAAAATAATTAACCCCATCAATTGAGGATCTCCTGTACAAATGTAGATAAGTACAAAAAAGTTATAGATCTAGTCAGAGACCAAGATTTAATCGGACACACGTTTACTAAAAAAGATAAGACAGATTCTATCGAATCGTAATTAAACACCTTCACATCACAACTCTTATTGAATCTATCAAGGAGACTATAGAACAAACAGGCAATACCGTAAGAGATGAAATTATGAACGCTAGATTTGATCGCGATAAAAAATTAAATACTTTCTTTGTCAACATCGAACCCGGACCTAACAACAAAAAATTACTCACATTTTTAATACTCGAATAATCATAGAAAATCCCAAGAAAAGAAGATCAATTGTGTAAATGATGTCACAATATGAACATACTGAAAACGATTGTCTGCGCCCATATAGATGCGTAAAGTGCGCTGAAGGACATAAAATCGTAGACTATCCAAAAAAGCCTCGAAGTATACCTGTCAAATGTGCATTATGCCTTGATAATCATTCCGCCAATTACAAAGGATGTGAAGTACAGGGTGCGTTACCAAAATCCGATTTCAATTTAAATTTTTCGTTTTATTGTACCTCCGTCAGAGGTTATTGTTGGCATCCGAGAAAGCCTGATGCTTCTAGTAAACAGTCATTCTCAAAATGGCCGTGATGTTGAAACCAAGTGCAGAGTATAATCGAAGAGCCGCGATCATCGAAGGCCTTCGCGCTGGGCGCTCAGCAACTAAAATAATTCCGTTCTTTAGATATCCGAGATCAACTGTTTATGATGTTGTGACAAAATATACGGCTTTAGAATAATCCAACGAAGATTCTAATATGCCAGCGAGGAAGAGTCACTCGAAAGAACGTACCGCGAGGACCCCCGCAGTCATTGAAAGGGCTCAAGCGTTGATTTCGGATGATCCAGGGCAATCGTTGCGCGTTCTGATGGATGTAGTGAAGTCGTGGATGGAAATTATGGCGTCCGGAAGGCCATATGTTTTTCAGCAGGATAGTGCACCGGCCCATGCAAGTCATTTGATTCAAAATTGGCTTTCAGACAATATTGAACAGTCGGTATGTTTTGATCTAAGGAATTTTGACCTCCCAACAGCCCAGATTTAAATCTCTTGGACTACTATGTATGGAGCGTAATTGAAAGGGTCACATCTCGGCATTCCATGTGACGTCATTAAGGACCGCTGTTGAGGCAGCATTCGTCGGCATGGAGCCTACATTATAACGTGCGTGCGAACGCTTCAGACCGAGAATAGAAGTCATCAAGCTAATGAGGGATATATCGAATAATTGTGCTCTACAGGAATCTCTTAAATGCCATGTAAAAGGATTTTTTGTAATATTTAATTTTTCATTAAAACCATTTTATTTAAAGAAATTGTTCGATTTGTCTGGATTTTGATGACGCACCCTGTACATAAGGAAATAGAAAAAAAGAAATACCTCAATATCACTAATCATAAAACTAAAGAAACTAATGCCACAATCCTGAAGTAGAGGAGGAAAACGCGGGAAGGTCGCAGTCACAGAACGTATCTTATAACAAGCGCACATTTGCTGAAGTCACTAAAGGGGAGACATCACATCAAATTACGATAGAAACCTTACTTTATAAACAATCGGAAAAGATTGATGCGCTAATTAGCTAACTCAGCTTTTTACTGAGGCTTCTCACAACACTAGTTTTTAAATTAATAAAATAAAAACTTTACGAATTGCAACATGAAATATTATTGGTCTCCTGTCAAACAAAAAGGAAGTACTCTTACTTATTACTGCAAATAACCTGGATATTGTCCTCATCTCAGAAACACATACCGCTAACAAGAACTTTACTCTAAGAGTGCTTCCATGTTTACTTTACTCATTATCCGGACGATATTGCACATGGTGGTTCTCCCATCATTATCAAAAATACAATAAAGCATTATGTGATGGCGGAATACAGGACAGAACAAATAAGCTTATTCTGTCATCGTTTCGCCAATTTATTTCAGGTGGAGACTGGAAACGTGAAGAATATTTGTTGGTGGATAAAGATTGAGAGGGAAGGAACTCAAGATTAGTATCGACGACTGTGAACTAGAATATCTGACAACCAGGGAGCCGACGTACTAGCCAACGGATATATAAAAATAAAGTCCTAGACCTCATAGACTTCTTTATTACCAAAGACATAGGAAATATCTACACAAAAGTGGAAAGCTGTCTTGATAGTTCTTCAGATCGTTCACCGGTCATACGAGAGCAAGTCAATAAGTTCTTAGAAAATCTGTCAGAGGGCACTCGCAGTGTCACATTACTTTTTGACAAGTAGCATCTTTCTGTTGATTAATGTCAAATTTTGAGCGGAATTCATTTCGTGAAGTGAGGCGTGGTTTCATTTTTGTAGACGATTAAAGCGAACAACCTTTGTATTTTTTGCAAAATGGAAAAAAACGAGTTTTGTGTAGTGATCAAATCTACATATGAAAGATTTAACGCCGAAAGAAATCAAAGTCGAGTTGGATAATGTTCATAGTACATCTGCGCCAGAGTTTGCGACTTTACAATTGGGTGAATGAATTTAAACGTGGTCATACATCCACATGTGCACCTCGTTCGGGACGTCCAATTGAGGCTGCTACAAAAATCATCGATAAAGTCCACGATGTTGTTTTGGTTGATCGATGAGTGAAAGTAAACGAGTTTGTTGAGGCCACAGGCATATCACATGGCACAGTGATTTTGCACGAACAATTGGGTATGAAAAAGCTGTCGGCAAGATGAGTGCCGCGTTTGTTCACTGTGGACCATAAGCGCGATCGTATGACGATTTCAAAACAATGTTTGGAGATGTTTCAACGTAATCCAGATGAATTTCTGCGTCGATTCATTATTGTGGACAAAACATGGATCCATTACTTCACATCCGAGACGAAGAAACAGTCAAAACAATTGACTTCACCGAGTGAACCAGCTCCGAAGAAGGCGAAGACTGTGAAGTCAGCCGGAAGAATTTAAAGAAAAAAACGTCCCTATTTGGCGAAGAAGAAAGTGTTCTTCCATGAAGACAATGCACGGGTTCACACGTGCCCGGTACCGATGGCCAAATTCAACGAATTCCGCTACGAGTTGCTTTCCCATTCAGCATATTCGCCAGATTTAGCTTCCTGTGACTATTTCTTATTTCCAAACCTGAAGAAATGGTTCGGAGGAAAGAGATTTACCACCAGAGTAGCTTAAATCGCCGAAACAGAGGTTTATTTTGAAGGGTTGGATAAATTATATTATTCGGATGGCTTGAAAAAGTTAGAGAATCGTCGGATCAAGTGTATCAAGAAAGGAGACTATGTTGAGAAATTAAAAAAAATGTGTTTTACTATGTTTTTCTAAAAACTTATTGACTTGCCCTCGTAGCTATCCTAAGTACTACTGTCATTCATCGACTACCGCAATCATATTTGAGCAATTATAAGACGGACTGGAAATCCTTCCGTGAGTGCATAAATGGAAATATTAATCTAATGTTACCATTAAGATCCAATGATGACATAATTATAAGGCTACCTTTCATATCACAAAGATAATCTAAACGATGGCATGAAGTTGGACTCCACGCGTATTGCTAATACGTGCCAAAATCAAAATTATTCATTGGATATCAAAAAGAGAATATTAGAAAAGCGTAGATTACGCAGGAATTGGCAATTGAGCAGACTCTCGGAAAATAAACTCGCACTCATCGAAACGGCAATGAAACTTCGAGTTTTACTGAATAAGATAGACAATGATACCTTAACACATAAACTAGAGTCGTTAAGTCTCTCTAATTCTAGCGAATACTCACTCTGAAAGGTTATTAAAAATACTAGGACACCACCTATGATCAAAACTCATAAAATCCAATGACAACAAATGAGCTCGCAGTGAAATAGAGAAAGCGCAGGTCTTTGCCCAATTTCTGCAGAAAGCCTTTACTCCACAGAAAATAGAGGCAGTAATAATAAAAGAGTCAAGGAGTTTTTAAATAGTGACCTGCAACTGAGTTCTCCTTTGAAATTAATTAGTTCAAAGGAAATACAAGCAGTAATTAAGAGATTACTTCCCAAGAAAGCATCTGGCTTCGACCTTCATAACTTCCGAAGTCCTAAAACAACTACCAAGAAAGAACTAGCTTTTTTGGTCTTTTTATTCAACGGAATTATCCGCACATTATATTTCCCTGATACCTGGAAAGTCTCTCAAATAATAATGATATAAAAAAGGCAAATCACCTAGTTACATTCTATCGATCTATTAGCCTATTACCAGTGTTGTCAAAACTGTTCGAAAAATTTCTTCTGAATAGACTAAACCCAGTAATTTCAGCTAATAATGTTGTCCCACAACACCAATTTGAATTCCGCAAGTTCACTCAACAATTAAGCAAACGCACAGAGTAGTTAATAAAATTAGATAAATCATGGAACGCAAAGAATACTGCTCGGTAGTCTTTTTAGACGTGCAGCAAGCATTCGATAGAGGAGATTCGATATGGTTTACTCTATAAAATTAAATAGAAGCTTCCACATAGCTTTTGCTCCTAAAATCATATTTCGTGGAAGGATATTTAAAATTAAAAAGGGAGAAGAATATTCAAATTTTGCCGAATAAAAGGAGTTCCGCAGGGCTCAATAGGCCCGATATTATATCTAATCTTTACATTAGATATACCTATAAACAATTGACGACAACAGAGAAAAATATCAGGCCTTATCTCTTCTCCGAGTTGATAGACTTCCGTTCTGCCACTGAGCCACACAGCCCTCATTCTGGTGGTTTCTCTATTGTGCCTATATCTGCCAGTAAATTTCTTACATACCTAACTAGAGAAGTGACCACAGCAACATTTGCTGTGCAACATTTTTGATGATACAGCGATACTGTCTAGTAATCGAGTTCCAACTAAAGCATCTAGATACTTACAGATGCATCTAACAAAGCTACAGCAGTGGCTCCAGAACTGGAAAATCCAGATCAACACTCAAAAATCAAATATAACTTTCACCTTAAATTAAGAGAATTGCCCTCTAGTCAAAATTTGCAATAAAGTCCTACCTCGAGTGATTTCGATGTATTTGGACTTGCATCTCGATCGTAGACAAACGAAAGGAACACTTTAGTACTAAACGCTAATTAGCCACCAGAATTATTAATGTTCTTACTCGGTAAAAAAATCAAAGCTTAATCTCGAAAACAAGCTCTTGATATACAAATCTATTCTGAAACCAGTACGGACCTACGAACTGTAGGATACGGCAAGTAACTTAAATGTTGAAATTATCCAGAGATATCAGAATGACATCTTGAAGCTAATCACGCAAGCTCCTTGGTTTACGAAAAACACCGAAGTGCACGAATATTTACAAATGCCTACGGTTAAGGAGGAAAACAGAGTGAGAAGTTCCAAATATCACCATAAACTATGTAACCATCCTAACTAGTAAATGTTTTACATGAAAATATGACTCAGATCAAAAGGTTGAAAAGACATCATATATTGGAACTATCTAATCGATAGCGAATACACATGAGGCTGGAGGCTACAACATAGCCTCACTTCTCAAATCATGTTTACAAAAAATTTTTTATTTTACTATTTATTTATTTTTATGTGTAATAGAAATTAGAATAAAAACGTTTTAAATTTATATAAATCCAATTTAGACTCTGTAATAAATCCAGCCATCCTTACGAAAAAACTCAATTTTTGGTGTTAATGCTCAAATTTAGGTGTTTACCATTAAAATTGAGTGTTGACCGTAGTATTGGGTGTCACTTAGTTAGGTGTTAGTTGAGTGTGATCATGAATATTCGGTGTTGTCTTGGTATAGACACTCAATATTGAGTGTCGTTTGAGTGTTTACCATTCAATGTTGAGTATCAGTTGGATGTAACCATTAAATTCGGTGAATAGTTTGGTGTATACATTATACTATACATCATACTGGATTTGATGGTAACATTAGAGACCCTATAGTGTAACAGAGATTCGCAGTGTCACGTGATCAATATATTTCTCTGATTGGCTGGAGTAATTCATAGTAAACGACATAGTGGAACGACGTTAGTAAACTCATCCTTCAATGTTGTGAATATTTATCTATTATTTCATGCTTTGCATTGAATGTTGCATACCTTATGTACAGAATTTACATTCATCATCACCATGCCAATGAATTGCGCCGTATATCGCTAGAGTAATAGCACTATTTATTAACCTCATTCCATAGCAGTTGACAGGAGTCGATGTTGAATATATTGATAATAAATTCAATATGACAGCTACGAATTACTCCAGCTAATCAAAGAAATATATCGATCACATGACACTTTGCAAATCTCTGTTAGACTATAGGATCTAGGTAACATTCAACTGCGATTTACTCATGACACTTAATAGATGAGTGTAAATCTTAAACGGCTTAAACCTTTGAGTGTTATTTTCAAAATTGAATGTAAGAGTCACTTGAACGTTAAAAGATGTTTCAAGCAGTCCTAAAGATGTTGAACGCAGCCCTATTGAAATATATAGTTGTATTCACTTAGTTATATACATTCACTAACATTCAGTGTTCTTGAATCATCGAAGCAATAGTTCTTGTACGATTATAGAGGTCAAGCATTGTTGGATGGGATACAAGATTGGATGGGTGACCATTTAACAAAATAAGGAAATTAATTTCTAAATGAAAGAGAAAGCGTTTTTTTTTTAATTATAATTTTGTCGTGTGTATTTCGAAAAATGTTGCAAATCAATAACATTATTTCAGCAATAAAACAGATTTAATTACTTTTATATAATAAAGCCATTTATTTTGATGGTTTTCTTTGAGCGTTAACTCTTAATTGGGTGTAATCTTCAATTGACGATCCGAAATCCATGGACATAAGAATAACGGGACGGAGTAAACCCTATTTTAGGCGAGGGGAGTGAAGCCGCCTCGCGAGAGGAGGACTGTAGTTATATGGTACATTTAGTGCCGCGATTGGTTCTAGTATAAATGCGCGAAATTGAAAACTTGTGTAGTTCATTTGCAATTATAAATGTTATGATAAGTATTTTGAAAATGAATAGAGAAACAGAGAGAGAAAGAGAGAAAATGTTTTATTCATAACCCATCATATCGATATTGAATTAATGTCTTATATAAATATATACATTGATCATTAAAGTTAGAACTAAAAAATACTAAATAGTTAGAAGTTAGAATCTGTAAATATGAATATCTAATGTTTTTATTTGTATATATTTAATTTTTTAATTGTGTAATAAATTTAATAAATTTTACAATCTTACTAATTGAGATGTATAAATAAATGAAACATTATTCTATTTAAGCATATGAAAGATTACCTTTATTTATCTATATGTAAGAATATGATTTAACGAATTTTATTACGGTATATAACTTGTCATTGTGTAAATAAATTTTGTTTATAATTTTGTAATCAAATAAATTTTATTACAGCTAATATTGAAATATATATACAGGGTGTAGAAAAAATCCCGGAATACCTTAAATACCTTGAAAAGTAATCATTTTTGAGAAAAATATTTTATACAAAAGTTATAAGGTTGAAAATGATTAACTTATTGACTGACCTTATCAATTTGACCTTGGATGGCGCCACCAAGGTCAAGTCAAGGTCAAATCGATTTTTTTAAACGAAATACCCTATTTTCGAGAGTTTTCCAAAACACTATAATAAAGTGTATTCTCTTTTCTTTTTAATCAGTAATTTTCAAGTTATGAGAGTTGAAAGTTACGGAACCATCGCGGCATTAGCATTACCTAAGCTAAGATGCTCGTATCCCTTTTAATGATGAGGATGAGATGGTCATAGGAGGCCTTACGTAAGCGACAAGACTTTTCAATCAATCTTTTAGAAATAAGCTTTCTCTCAATTATTGAATTGAAGATCTGATTTTTTGCATACAGTTTATGAATTTAGTTTACATACTGTAAACAATAACTTTTAAGTTATTTCTTCAGTTTAGTCACAATTTCGATTATTATTTTAAAAAATGGGAAATGGTTCATTATGTACAAGGGGTGTCACACAATGAAACCATGCTATTTTTTTACAATGAATGACATGTTTTATACTGTGAATTGTTAGGATTATTTTAGATTTTAATGTATTAATTAAAAATTTAATGTATTAATTAAAAATTAATTTTAAAATGTTTATTTAGAAAAGAAATAATTATAAGACGATAAGGATTAGAATAATAAATATTAAAAGCCGACTTATTATATATATAGTTGTTTTTATTATTTTAATCTCTCACAATCAAAATTATTAAAAATAATAATTTTTTTATTATAGTTTGATTAAACTACTACAATAAATAAATTGAATTAACTACTACAATAAATAATAATCTGAGAAAATATCTAAAATATGTTATTCAGATTTAATCAAACTATAATAAAAAAAACTATAGTAAAAAAAATATTTTAACATAAACATATTCGCTTTTGATTTCGTCAACAGCCTAGAAAATAATTATCAACATAACATTCAACATAAATAATGAAAAATAACCTCTCAACTTTGTTGTTTTTTTTTGTTTAATCGTCAACTGTTAGTAAAACAAAAATTAATTCGAAACCAATTAGCAATGACAATTGTTGAATAAAATAAACAACAAACTTAAATTCTTAAGTGAATAAATCAATTAAAAGAGATTTAAGTGGCATGCTCTAACGTATTATAAATTAATTGCAATCATATCAATTGGGAAATAATATGTCGATTTTTAGTTCCATTAACTTGCGGTAGTGGAAGAATTAATTTTGTCTTCTATTCTTACAGTTGCTAAATCAGGTTCCAAAGGCACAAAAAACCACAAGTTTTCTTTGTCTTTTAATCTTAAATAAGAGACATAATATTCCTTTGAATTGATAACTTCTAATATTTTAACAACATAATAAATTTTTAGTTTTTTAGTCATAAATAACACCAGGACATAGGATTCTTCTGAAGGCTTTCGTGATAATGACCCAAAGTCCTCAGTTAGTATAGGCATCTTATCATTGTGATCATTTGTATCTTCTTTAAAACATTCTAAATCAGAACTGGAATTTAAGATAACACTATCATTTCCATTTGATTCTGAATGATCACTTTCCATCTTCTTGGTTTTATTTTTTTTAATATTAATGCTAGATTCTTTGTTTGTCAAGATCTGTCGTTTTACTTGTTTTGTTTTGAATTTACGTTTTAGCGTTTTCATTCTTTCTTCAATTATCTCGCTTTTTTTAGGAATATCTGTGGAAATCATGCTTTTTCCTAGTTTTCTTGGTTTTCGTTTATTATCTCATGGTTCAGTTTTTAAAGATGATAAAAAATCTTTCGGAGATTTGAAATCTCTATTAATTCCAGAACTTGATTGTCGATTTGAATTATCGATGTCATCGGATATTTTACATTCAGAATTTAAATTAATGTTGATATCTGCCGTTAAATCCAAAATTTCGGGTTCAGGTCTGTCAGTGACAGTGCTTGGTAAGAAATCAATTTCTGTGAAAACATCAGGATTGAAATATTCCGCATTTCTTAAAAGCTTGAATTATGTTTACTGGTGTCATTTCAGAGCCGTTCCGACACAATCTGCGATGTTGTATATAGTGAAAGGTTTGTCTGGATTTCTTAAAAGCCATGATTCTACAGCTGCATTATAAAAAATCTTAAATGGCGCTAGCAAACCGACATCTAAAGGCTGAAGCTTAGCAGTCAGATGAAGATGTAGGGTTAATATTGTTTTGCCAGATTGAATACCTCAATTGATAGATGTGACTCGTGATTATGATTTTATAAAATGTTTTATTACTTCCACAAACAACTCAGTATTCATCCAACCAGAAGGGTTGGCCAGACCAAGTGAACCTAGAGGAGCACCTGTGAACATGTAATCCTTGTGTAATTTTTTCTGGGAAATATTAATACTGGCGGTAAGGCCTGTCCTGAAGCATTAATAATACAGCATGTAGTTATTAATATCCCTTTTTCACCAGTGATTTTCCCGATGTTACGAACTCCTTTTGGAGCAAGAACTCTCTTGGGCTGTAGTAGTTGCAGTTTTATCTAGATTATAAATGCGACAGCCATTACCAAAAGAAGGATGCCTTTCCATAACTCGTTTAAGATTTTCGAAAAAAAATTTGACAGTTTCCTTATTGAAAGATGTTGTCCGTGCCAGGCTACAAACTTCAAGTTTTTTTTTTTAGCGATAAATCAGGATGTCTTGATCTGAAGGAGCGTAGTCACTCATATCCTGTCATTCCTTCTCGTATCCAATTGTCGGGAATCTTAATATTATTAATAGTTGCCATCTGATAAGCTATACGACGGCAGTCTACAGTACTTAGATCATAATAAGTTAGAGCGCATTCTTTTACATATTCTTTCAACGTTTCTTCTTGCTCTGTTGTAAATATTTTATTAACGTCATAGTTAGAAATCAATCTTATGTTTTGTAATTCTTTATTGTTAATATTTATATTCTTAGCTATGTAATGGCGCAGTGTGGGATATGCTAATTTACATTCTTTGATCGTTTTACGAGTATTTATTCCTTGTCTATGCAAAGTCATAGCTTTGAGTATGATATTTGGAGAATGATTACTCTTTATTCTAGATTTAGACCGCTCCATTCTAAAAAACAAAGATAATAAATAATGTTGTAAACAATGAACTATTATTGTTGTTAACAATGAACTAATCATTTTGAAGATTATTGGGTAAAAAATAGAATACTCCGTTCACCTCAAATTTTGATAAAAATACACTCATTCAACGCGTTTTTGCACGAAATGAACGAATCTGGCAAACGGCTTTGTTCCCCGAGATATTAAGTTAAAGTTAACGACTATTTAGAAATCTATCACAGCCACGAAATACTGCGATGCGGTCGCATTTTCATGCTCTATGACTCTATGATTACAAAAATTCAGTACTTTAAAAATACAAAAGTACTGCTTCTAAAACACAAAAAATCATGATGACAAATTTTCTAACCTAAATAGTCATCAACTTTAACGCTTAATTTCTCGGTTCGCGGGGCAGAGAGACACTTTTTTCTACTCGATTCGTTCATTTCGTGCAAAAACGTATCGAATGAGTGTATTTTTATCAAAATGTGAAGTGAGCAGGGTATTCTATACCTAAAGAATATTGACCTTTACGTAGTCTAGAACATAGGTAGTCTAGAAATGGTTCGTGTTGACTACATCAAAATGATTCATTGTAGACCACATAATCTTTTTCACGATAATCTCCAAAATAATGAGGTAAAATAATACAACAGAAAAAAGTTACGAAATATTAAAGCTAAATGTACATAAAACTATTGCACAATGAAAAAAATGATGAGTGTAACAACAAAAACATAAAAAATGCATAAAACTTACGAAAAAAACTTATTTTGCAACTCAAAATTTCTTAATGTAATCCCACACTGCCTACTTGGCGTAATCTGCCTGCCGACTGGAGAGCCGAGGAGGGGTTCAAATGCGAATCACTGCATAATAACAGTGCAATCTGGCGTTGCATTTATGAAATATCGCAATGGTTCATGTACTGGTTCACTGTTGGACCACCTACTCTATACGAAGAAAAGAAAGTTATTGCTTACGTTTAAAGTGCAGCGTCATTGTTAGCGTTTCGAATTTGAATGGAATTTTTTTTCCAAAATGATTTTTTATATCTATTTTCTAAAATTTGTTCGTCGCAATGGTATATAATTTGGAAATGAGAAATTGGCTTCAAATTTGTACCAAATGCGTAATTATGACTGCGTATCTCGATCGGAACTATCCTGAGAAGAGACGTACATAAATTATCTGTTATATAAGGCTCACAAATATCGCAATAAACGAACATTTTATCGGGAATACCGTGCCACAAACTATAGGATTTACTATTCAGTAACCGTCTGCCGTCTGCAGTCAAGTTGTTTTCCCATCTTCTTATTAAATCCGTGAGTAAGAAAAGTTTTCTCTTCTGTTTCATTGGAATTAGGTTTACGTATCGCGAGTTTGAAATAAAATGAGTGATTGTTTGTGGAAATTGCTGATGAGAAACCTAGTATTCATAGAAGATTATCGGAAAAGTTTATAGCATTTTGCACTTCTCATCGCAGTTAATACTTATGAAGATTTTGCCGCCAGACGCTTTTTGCTGTTTAAAATAAAAATGCGATTCGGCAACTTTACACGCGGTATTAATCGTATTAATAAGCTCATGAATAGTTGTAAATTCTATTTGGAAATTCAACTTTTTTGCCCGTAAATGCACCATTCGTCCCCTCATTAATATCGACGAATCTGATCATATTTTCGTTATGATGTACATGTAAAAAGATACAAGGAAATTGAATCTCGCTTATCGCAATCTTCCATTGTCCGTGTAATATTATAGAATGAGATAATTCCGTGATGAAGGATTACGTTATATTATCCGGAAAATGACGCACGCTGCTTTATTCGGAAGTACCAGAAGAAATTGTTCCTTCTCCATCGCGAAGAGAAATTAAACTCGAAGCTGGAATCCAAGTATCAAACTTACTGGGATAACCGCGCCAGCTAATCAGCACTTGCTTATTAGCTCCTCGTCCCCTACTCTTTATCATGCGATCGATGATAAACTGTTCTTCCTCTAAATTTTTCTCAATTCGAGCTAATTCTTGCTCATAAAAAATATCGTCTATGACTTCGTCTGCTAAATCTCGCAGTTTGTACGTGAGGGCTTCGCCAATTGAGAACACGGCAAATTTGAAATATCTCCTTGCTCCACTTAGCTTTGTATTCCACCACAAAATTTACTACATTTATTTAAAGCACATTCTGAATTCTTGTCAGTTTAAGATACTTTAATCAAAATTACCAAATTACAACATTTGCCTATTACATATAAGTCGCTTCTTTGATAAAATTTTATAATATTCGAAAAAAAAATAAATTTCTGTTTTGATCAAATTGATAATAAGGTAATTATTTAATATTTTGTAATTATTTTATTATTTTAATATTTTATAAAGGACTATCCTCCAATGACTTAGATCTTGACATATGTTGTCAAGGTAATGATCCTGAGTGACCTTGAACAAATTTTAGCCGTCGTTCATTTCGTTAAAAAGATATTAACAAAACAATTTCTTCAATAAAACTTAGCTTTTGGACATGACTGCGTTCCAATAAGACAAATTCCCTGCTCTAACAGCTCTAAAATATTTTCTTATATAATTTTTGTGTCTTTAGAGTCAGAGAATTTGTATTTTTAAAGCAGAGAATTTGTTCTTTTAAAAGCATAGAATTTGCGTTCTAAAGGAAAAAATGTGATTTTAAAGCAAAGAATTTGTATTTATTGTGTGTGTTGCAAAATGTTTTTGTTTATTTGATTCATTCAGTATTTATATTTTCAGATATTGGGTATTCCTTAACCATTATGTCAATAAATGAAGTTATATATTTGTAACAATATTTCGATCGTTATAAGAATTTGAGCGACAACACTCAACTACGTCCTATTTACAGTGTTTATTTTCGCGAAATGTTAAATTTAAACTTCTGTCGATATAAAAAGAATGAAAAAGATGTACATTATATTAATAAAATGTTTTCTACTTTACAAACATAAATTCTTTGCTTTAAAATCACATTTTTTTCCTTTAAAATGCAAATTCTGTGCTTTTAAAAGAAATCTCTGCTTTAAAAATACAATTCTCTGGCTCTAAAGACACAAAAATTATATAAGAAAATATTTTGCGCTGTTAGAGCAGAGAATTTGTCTCATCGGAGCGCAGTCATGTCCGAAAGTTAGGTTTTATTGAAGAATTTTTTTTGTTAATAACTTTTTAATGAACAACGAGCGATAGTTAAAATTTGTTCAAGGTCACTCAGGGTCATGACAACATATGTCAAGGTCAAGATCATTGGAGGATGGTTCCTTATACTAAATAATTACCGATAATAATAATGGATTTATAACAAGAATGTTCTAAAATTATTATCAAGAAAATATTTTTCGTTAAAAATAAATATAATTGTTAGTTAAAAGAAAAGTGTTTATACAAAAACAAAAGACGGGTTTAAAAAGAATATTTTACACATTTGGCAAATACATTTTTAAATAATTTTCATTATATTATATTTATATTACAAAAAATATAATTTACATTTAATAGTACCATATTGTTAATTGCAATATCAAAAAAAATTAAAAATATCAAAATTTATTTTATTACAGTCGAGTAAGTTAATCAGCGTTGGTAATAATATAATTATTACAATAAATTAAAATATCAAGACTTTTAAAAAACGAGCAAATATAGTTAACTAGTAGAAATTCCTCTTTAATTACAATATAACACTATAAATTTCAAACGTTTCGACTTACAAAGTCTTTATCAGTGATAACAAAGAATACGTATTTTTATAACCTCATCCAATGTCAACGAACTAACATATGATACATAGTAAAAATTATCGCTCTATGCTATATAAGCCTACTTTTCTATAATAATTATTACAGTAATATGAATGTATAAGAAATAAAAATAGTTTGTGTATAATAACTGCCAATGAATGCAGGGTTGTTTGAGACTACATAGGGCGACTGTTACCAACACCAATTAATTTAATCAACGATTAACTCAGTCAGCAGCAAGTAAACTCTAGTAAACTCTAATAAACAGCAAGTTTGTATGTCATTCTTATTATCTTCGTGATATATTTTTATCTCTGCGTTCCTATTTAACTGTGATGAAAGTAATAATCTTCTATCCATAATAGAATGACTGCTGATTAAGTTAATCTGCGTTGGTAACAATCGCCCTTAGAACACTACAAATGTAGTATAATAATTAACAGTAATATGAATATGTATTAGGTGTATATTTTTGCTTCCGCCGTTTTTTTTTCGAAATTCGAGGCTTTATTATAAAAAACTGGTTATACATTTATAATTCAAAGTATTGTCCATCGCTGGCCACTACTTTCTCCCATCTTTAGGCGTACGAATCTCGCGTCGAAAAAACTGGTCATCTTTTGAGGTGATTCACGAATCGATCCAATTTTTTACTTTTTCATAAGACCGGAAGTACTGGTCAGCCAGGCCGTGTGCCATTGATCGAAACAAGTGATAGTCAGAGGGAGCAACATCTGGAGAATACGGCGGGTGGGGTAGGACTCCCATTTCAACGTTTCAAGTATGTCTTGACCACTTTCGCAATATGGGGTCGAGTATTGTCATGCTGCAAAATCACTTTATCGTGTCTCTCGTTGTATTGCGGCCGTTTGTCTTTCAATGCTCGGCTCAAACGCATCAATTGCATTCGAAACTGCCTGTGATTGTTTCAGTCGGTTTTAACAGCTCATAATACACTACGCCGAGCTGGTCCCACCAAATACAGAGCATGACCTTGAAGTCGTGAATATTCAGTTTGGTTGTCGACGTGGAAGCATGGCCGGGAACTGCCCATGATTTTCTGCGCTTGGGATTATCGTAATGAACCCATTTTTCGTCCCCAGTCACAATACGATGCAGAAATCCCTTCCGTCTTTGTCTTTCAAGCAGCTGTTCACAAGCAAACAAACGCCATTCAACATTTTTCGGCTTCAACTCGTACGGCACGCAATTTCCTTGCTTCTGAATCATTCCCATGGCTTTGAGACATTTTGAAATGGCTTAAGTCACTCCCAATGATCATGCCAATTCTTTTTGATTTTGACACAAGTCTTGATCAAGTAATGCCTCCAATTCTGCACCTTCGAAAACCTTCTCTCTTCCACCGCTATGCCGGTCTTCGACGTCAAAATCACCGTTCTTGAAGCGTTGAAATCACTCACGACACGTTCTTTCACTAATAGCGGCCTCACCATAAGTATTTGAGAGCATTCGATGAGCCTCAGCCGCAGATTTCTTCATATTGAAACAGAAAATTAAAATCTCCCGCAAATGACGAGAATTTGGCTCGTAAACTGACATTTTCAATCGAGAATAACTTTATGATGCAGACATAAATCGACTAATGTTTCTATGAGGTTATGTTGACAGATGCCCAAGTTTATTATATGATGTCTATGATCTATTTATTTCAACCACCACTTATCACTAAAGCCATCTATAGGAAAACGGCGGAAGCAAAGTTATACACCTAATATAAAATAAGGATTGTTTGTGTAAATGCCAATTAATGCAACACAAGATTTTTTGAGACTACATAAGGAAACTGTTTACCAATGCCGATTAATTTACTATAATTTATATTTTTTATACATTTATAGATAAATCCATAATAAACTTAAACAATATATATTGCATATAGAAAAATGTACATGTACAGTAAAATGTATATTTAATAGTATCATTATTAATTTTGCATTATAATTATTACATTAATATAAATGTATAAGAATTATAAATAGTTTAGGGGTACAAATAAGTTCGTGCGGTTTTGAAAGAGATGGCGTAACTACTGTTTCATTCCACCGTTCCGTATTTCTAAGTATGCGTTGGATAGCTGTCATTAGTAGGTATTAAGTTCAGTATGTGTCATTTGTTCGAATTGTAAACAACAATATTTTTACTTCGTCAAATATGTCGAACTTTGTACCAAATAAAGTGTTTTTGCGGAGAGTTTTACTGCATTACTTCAATATGAAGAAAAGTGCTGCCGAAAGTCATCGTATTTTAATGGAAGTTTATGACCATGCTCTATCTGAGCGAACGTGTCAGAAGTGGTTTGCACGGTTTAAGAGTGGTGACTTTGACTTGGAAGATCAAGAGCGTGCCGGATGTCCAAGAAAGTTTGAAGACGCAGAATTAGAGGCATTACTCGATGAAGATCCATGTCAAACGCAAGAAGAGCTTGCATTATCATTGGAAGTGACTCAACAAAACATTTCTTTACGCCTCAAAGCCATGGGAATGATTCAAAAGCAAGGAAATTAGGTTCCGTACGAATTGAAACCGAGAGACATTGAAAGGCGATTTTTTGCTTGTCAACAACTGTCTGAAAGGCAAAAAAGAAAAGGTTTTCTGGATCGTATCGTCACGGGCGATGAAAAATGGATCCATTACGATAACCCAAAGCGAAGAAAATCGTGGGGTAAGCCCGGTCACGCATCAACATCGACGGCAAAGCCGAATATTCACGGTTCCAAGCTTATGCTCTGTATTTGGTGGGATCAGGTCGGTGTGATGTATTATGAGCTGCTCCAGCCAAACGAAACCGTCACTGGCGATCGCTACCGACTGCAATTGATGCGTTTAAGCCGAGAATTGAAGGAAAAACGGCCACAATACGAGCAGAGGCACGACAAAATAATTTTGCAGCACGACAACGCTCGATCTCATGCCGCACAAGCCGTGAAAAAGTACTTGGAAACGTTGAAATGGGAAGTCCTACCCCACCCGCCGTATTCTCCAGACGTTGCTCCCTCTGACTATCACTTGTTTCGATCAATGGCATACGATCTGGCTGACCAGCACTTCCGGTCTTATGAAGAAGTAAAAAATTGGATCGATTCGTGGATCGCCTCAAAAGATGACCAACAGTTTTTTCGACGCGGGATTCGTATGCTGCCCGAAAGATGGAAAAAAGTAGTGGCCAGCGATGGACAATACTTTGAATTATAAATGTATAACCAGTTTTTTACAATAAAGCCTCAAATTTCGGAAAAAAACCATATGAGCAAAGTCATACGCCTTATATATATATATATATTAGGGGTACAAATAAGTTCGTGCGGTTTTGAAAGAGATGGCGTAACTACTGTTTCATTCCACCGTTCCGTATTTCTAAGTATGCGAAGTACCCATTTCACCCCACCCGCCGTATAGTCCAGACCTTGCCCCTACCGACTACCATCTCTTCCGCTCGATGACACATGTCCTGGCTGAGCAGCATTTCCGTTCTTACGAGGAAACCAAAAAATGGGTCGATTCATGGATCGCATCAAAACCCACATCGTTTTTCCGAGATGGTATCCGCAAATTGCCCGAAAGATGAGAGAAAGTAGTGGCCAGCGATGGACAATACTTTGAATGATTACATTGTAACCGGTTTTTCACAATAAAGCCCCAAATTTCGAGAAAAAACCGCACGAACTTATTTGTACCCCTATATTATAGGACCATATGTGTAATAACACAAACTATAGAAATCAAAGCCTTAAATGGTCTAACTGGATTGTTGGTCTTAAATGCTTGTATGATTCTTGTGTGAATTTATATATTTATAT
This sequence comes from Acromyrmex echinatior, assembly GCF_024713525.1. Lineage (NCBI taxonomy): Eukaryota > Metazoa > Arthropoda > Insecta > Hymenoptera > Formicidae > Acromyrmex > Acromyrmex echinatior. The sequence goes on from NC_141854.1 coordinate 393,517, forward strand.
ACTACGTATGTAGTTCACAGAAACGCGTGCCGAAATGTGATTTTTCGATCTCGAAAACGCTAATTCTATTAAACTACCGCAGTAATATCACACAGTAATATCACGAGTTAAATTGGCTAGCCAAAAAAATAATTTGTGTAACTGCTAATTAATACAAGGCAAGATTGTTTGAGACTACATAGGGCGACTGTTATCAACGCCAATTAACTTATAATAATTAGCGACAATTAACTCAATCAGCAGTATAGCAAACAACAAGATTGTATATCGTTCTTATTATCCAACATGCTCCTACTTCCTCTAACCGTAGCTCTCTAATGCGCTCGTTAGAAGCTATGGTTAGAGGAAGTAGGAGCATGTTGGAGCAAACGACGCGAACAAATCTCTTCGTAATATACTTCTATCTCTGCGTTCCTACTTGACTGTGATAAAAGTAATAAAAATTGCATGCCTATGAAGCTTTGATGACCGTGTCTAATCAGAAGAGACGGATTACGTGATGCAGTTTACCACTCTCTCCCTTTGAGATCTAGTCGGAAGTCGCCATTCTCTTTATTCTATTCTCGTTTTTTTCGTTGGGCAGGATGTTTTTCGAAAGTGTGACCGACTCTTCAAACGCGAATTTAAGTATAATATTATCAGGATGCTCGGCGTATGTTATTCTTTTCGGAATTTTTTGTTGCTCACCGCACAAGCGGCATTTTGGCCGTATCGACTCTGTGTTATCATTATAATATTTTGATGTTACTATTATAAGATCATGGTGGTGGTGAGATTTTTAAATTTAGTTTACTTTAATGGTATGTATCATTTATAAAACCTAAATGATACGTATATAGATGATCGTCGTTTTGATATCACTACAAAATGCGAGATATCAATACAAACTTACCTTTCTAAAAAAGGTAAAAAAAGGCGCTAAGCATACGTATTTCTTGAATAAAACTTAAGTATTCAACTCAATTAAAATAATAGTTTTTCTTCAAGGATATTCTTATTGAAAATCTTCTTATTTCAACCCAAGCAATGGCAACTTTAATTCTCTATCAAAAATTATTACTCTTCAAAAAAAATTAATGTATCAAATGAAAAATTAAAATACAGATGCTATAACCAATGAAGTTAAATACTATTATTATAAATTAAAAAGTAAAACACAAATGATATTATTTTTTGTTATTTAATTAACTCTAATGATATGTATCATTCGCATAAAAGATTTGATATCAACAAAATTGGCGTCAAGTTAAATTCCTCAAAATTTTCTGTATTATTCGTAAAAAAGATTTAATATCAACAATTGACCAAGTTAAATTTCATGTAATTTGGATACCAAATTAAATAAATAATATTAACTTTAATAATATGTATTTAATTTGGTATCCAAATTCCATCATTCCTACAAAGGATTTGATATAAAAAACTGGCGCCAAGTTAAATCCCATTTTTTTATACCATACCAAATAAATAATGAATTAATCTAATGATATGTATCATTTGTATAAAAAATTTGATATCAACTGTGACGCTAAGTTAAATTCTGCTATCAAAATAAAAAGCTGTTAGGCAGAATTCATAATGCGAACAGCAATGAGACCGGAAAATCTCGCCGGAAACTCAGATAATTCTCGTACTGAATGCTCTCGCGGTACGCGTATATCGGTAACGTTATGGAACATAATATAGCGTTGATACTCGACGACGATTCGGTGTGGTTCGCTTTGAATATTCGGGATAAGATGCTTGCATTATGAATTCTGCCTAACAGCTTCGAAAAATTATTCAACATGGTATCAAGTACGAATTACACGTGCACGAATCTAAACGCATCAATTATCGGATTAGGTAGGCATCGCCTACTGCCCGCTTCGAACAAATCGTAAGTCAGCTCAACAATAAAGTTTAAATTATTACAACAAAGAAAGTCGTCGTTATTACGTCGCCTTGGCGAGCGAGCCTTTCATACGAGGTAACACCAGCGTCATAAACATATTTTGGTCCTTCGAGCCGGATCGTCGCCAAGGAAAGTTATTGTTTTGCTTAACTCTCGAACGTTCCTAGTCGTGCCTTTTCCATTGGAAAGAGTCATCTCTTGACGAACTGATGATATACAAAACCAGCAGATGGGCACTATATCTCGCATACTTACTAATTTTAAGAAGCTAGGACAGGCCAAGATGACACGTGCCAGGCGACAACGCCTCAAGGAGATCTTCGCCAGATACCAAAAGCTGGATTGTAAAATTACGCTAGCTGCGAACGAGAAATTGAAGGCAACCTATGCGTACTTCATTCAGAACTACTTCCTGACATGTGAGGACTATTACCACGAAGCTGCTGACTACATGACTGAGGTATTGGACGGTCACAAAGTCCGCGAACTCCGTCCCGCTACATATAACGTAAGTGGTCTCAATAACTCGGTCATCGTCGCATCTTTAACTTGCCGACCTTCGACGGGAGTTGATTTTGACAAATGGGAAAACTTTCGCGATAAATTTAAATCTATGATCCATGATGATCAGATTTTAACGAATGTCGAGCGCCATGCATTATTTGTGTTCATATGTAAAAGGCAAGATGCAAGTAACGCTCTTGACCACCTCGCGATGACTAATGATAATTTCACTATCGCGTGGAATATTCTCGCTTCTCGATATGACAATAAACGTCGCCTTATTATGATACATTTACAATCGCTTTTCAATTTATCATCGCTTTCGACAGAAACCTCCAACGATCTTCGCGATCAAACCAATAAAGCAATACAAGCTCTGAGCAATCTCGGTTGCGAACATTGGGATGATTAGCTTGTTTTTCTAGTTGCACAAAAACTCGATAAGTCATCGCGAAAAGTTTTGAAACTGAATCTCGGCGATATCGTAGATTACCTGCGTTATTGCGAATTTGATCAATTTCTCGCATTTCGTATTCGCGCGTTTGATATCCGCGAACTCAACGGAGAAGTCACAGACGACCTCTAAAAGGAAAACTCTCGCTTTACATATCGTTTCTATTTTCCCGTTCTTGTGCTATTATGCAAAGCGAATCATCTATTGTATCAATGTTCTACGTTCCTAAAGCAAACGCCATCTCAACGTTTTGAATGTATTAAAAATCAGAAACGCTGTGAACTGTTTCAGTGCGAAGCATTCCGTGAAAGATTGTATAAATCCTTGCGCATGTCGACAGTAATAAACGGCACACGTTACATTTTGATAATCCGTTCAACCTGTTGACATTAAGCAACCGTCGACGTCCGTACTCACGAGTAGCGAGAATGTACCCGCCGTCGCGCACTTATTATTAAAAACCGTAGCATCGAGCTCCAAAATCTTGCTTGCGACCGCGCGCGTGCAAGTTTATTCGCCTCATAAACATTTTGTCATCGTCTGCGCGCTCCTTGATCAGGGATCCATCTCTATGTTTATCTCCGAATCGCTTGCTCAATGCTTACGCCTTTCGAGAGTTAATCACTCCGTTTCCATTATCGGTATTAGCGAAATATTTAGCAGTCCGTGCATCACGCTGTTCAAATTACGATTACTTCGCAACGGACCTGCCTATACTACGATCGCGTTTATACTTCGATCATTAACGAAATATTTACCGAATCGAATCAATACCGCGTACAATTGGAAACACGTCATAGGATTCGAACTTGCCGATCGTGACTCCATGAGTTCCGATCGACATAATCGGTGTTGATCTATTCTGCTCGAAAAGGTTTCGAACATGAGCATACCGCGCAAAATACTACTCTCGGCTGGATTTTTTTTGGATCAATAGCCTTGTTTCTGACTACTGAGTCAATTTCCGCATCACGGAGTTGTTCTTGAAATTCTTGATCGTGATCTTCGTCGCTTCTGAGACAAAGTGCCTCAGAAAGCTTTCATCGCTTGACACAACGTTTAATTTGAGACCTAATTAACGCTTTCGAATATCATGAATTTCTCGCAGAGTATGAAGCACTCGGTATATGACTAAAAGTCCACCGACAGAAATTGTCAAATCAGAGCAAACTTATTATATTCCGCATCACGCTGTTCTTACGTGACAACCACCTGCTTACGAGTGATCTTCAATGCTTCATGCCGCATCTCAAACGGGACGTCGATGTACGACCATATGCTCATTAGCCTTAAAAACTTTAAAGGGATTTAGCTACTATTCTAATGCAGTGACGCCGTTTCTAATACCGTTACGTGTTTACCGCCGATATCGCCAAAATGTATCAACAAATCTTAATTGACTTTCTAGATTAGCAACGCATTGCGTAGAACCTATCCCTAGTGAACCAATCATGGATTATCGTCTTCTTACCGTTATCTACGGCACAGCCGCCGCATCCTATTTAGCCCTTTGGGTCTTAGATCAACTCGACGATGAAGGTGCCGAATTTTCGCTCGCGATTCCCGTTTTACGTCATCAAACATATGTTGACGATTGCTTTCGGCGCAAACGACCAAATTCTTGCTCGCCAAACACGCGATCAATTGATAGAGTTCTAGAGTAGACTAAAGAAAGGAGACTTCCGCCTTCGAAAACGCTCCCGCTCTGTTGTCCGATTTCGCGGATTATTTAGCCACCTTATATAAGGTTCTTCAAGGCGATAAACACTTTAAAGTTTTAGGAATACTTTGGAATCCTAAGCTAGCTATCTTTCAATTCCGCGTGATCGTATTGTCATCACCCGAACGAACCAAACGAGCCATTCTATCGACAATCGCTAAATTTTTTGATCCTTTAGGATGGGCTACTCCTGTCAGTATTACCGCCAAAATTTTTATGCAGCGTGTGTCCAATGGCGGTGGGATGATAAAATTCTTAGCCAACTTCTTGATTGCTGGTCCAATTACTATCAATGACTTCCGTGTCTCAATGAAATTAGCATTCCACGCTGGACTACTTACGGATCTCTACACTGCCCTTCACTGGTTTTCCGACACATCGACTGGGGTTTTCGTAGTAGTAGTATTCGTACCGTTAATATAGACGGTTCAATCACCGTCTCTCTTCTCGCCGCCAAATCAAAAGTGGTTTTACTTAAAACGATCAGCGATTGGAGTTATCCGCGTTGCTTCTCGCTCGCTTGATGCATTTCGCGCGCTCAACACTCCAACTTCCGAATCTCGAGTGTCACTACTGAACGAATTCCACCATTACATTCGCTGAGTCAGTTACCTTTCCGAAAACTTTTATCACCAATCGTGTTTCGGTTGTGCAATCACTCCTTCCTGGAGTTTCTTGGTGTCATGTCCCGACACTCACCAATTTCGCGGATTGCGCATCTCGCAATCTCGCTCCCGATCTTTTCGAGACACATGATTTATGATGGTCAGGACCTCCATGATTACATCATTCTCCCGAATCTTAATCGAAATCGGTACTCTCCGGTATGTTCCTCTCGAACAACGCCCAGAGCCTCCGGTATATGCATTGCACGCTACACCAATGATCTCGCGTCGCGTTATTCTTTGTGGCCAAAATTGCTACGAATTACCGCTTACCTGTACCGTTTTCTAAATCGACTCCGATATTCTAAAAACCCGCAAGCTAATACAACAACTTTGCTGCCTGATGAAATTCAGAACGCCAAACGCTGCCGGCTCAAAACAATGCAGCCAGACATGTTTCTTAAGCAGATCACTACTCTAAAACATTAGCCGAAGAACAGCCCGCTCTCTCAATCCTTATATGGACGAGGATAGACTTATTCGTATTCGAAGAAGACTCCGTCAAGCTTGCTTTCCAGGAGCAACCAGGAATCTCATCGTCTTACGCGCACACCCGCTATTAGTACTTATTATCCAGCACCATCATCTGAGAACATTGCATGCCGATTCTCAATTAACGCTCGCATTATTGCGACATGAATTCTGGATTCTCCGTGCTTCTGCTACCGTTCGATCCGTTCTTTATAAGTGCATATCATGCACGCGTGAACGTGCCGACGTACCCGCCGAATTCATGGGCGACCTCCCAGCTGCGAGAGTCAATCGCACCGCTCCCGCATTTGTTCATACCGGTTGATTATACAGATCCGATTGCTGTTCGAACGATTCCTGGTCGAGGGCATAAATTGCAAAAGGCCTATATCGCGTTATTCGTATGCCTCACGACCAAGGCTCTATATTTAGAGCTCGTCAGCGATTATACCTCTTCTGTCTTTATCGCAGCGTATCAACGATTTGTTTCTCGCCAAGGACTATCGACGTCCATGTATTCTGATAATGGAACGTTACACGGCATCGTGAATTGTCCGATGTCCATGCGAAGCAATTCGCGATCCCAACTTCCGCAACCGACGGAACTGGCACTTCCTACCCCCTGCATCGCCGCACTTCGACGGTCTATGAGAGGCCGGCATTAAAAGTGTTAAGCATCATTTAAAACGATGCATCGGCCTCTATACTAACTGTTGAAGAGATGTCTACGCTTCTCTGTCGGATCGAGACGTGCCTTAATTCGCGCCCGATCGCTCCCGTTTTCGATAATCTCGACGATTATCATTCTCTGACTCCTGGTCATTTTTTGATCGGAACCTCTCTTGTCGTTGTTCTCGCTGAACCAAGCGTGCTTAACTTAAATGAAAATAGACTTTCGCGTTGGCAAATGGTTCAACACATAACTGAAGGTTTTTGAAGGTCTTGGTCCGGCGGTTACTTGCATATCTTTCAACAACGTCCAAAATGGTGCGTTGTCCAGCGACTGGCCAAAGTAGGTCAAATCATCCTCGTGCGTAACTCTCTGGCTCCATCGAGCCAGATAGGAACTTGGTTGGATCATGATGTGTCACCCCGGCGATGATTTAACTCGCATCGTAACTGTAAAAACAGGTCGTTCCGAGTACAAGCGACCAATTGTGAAACTTTGTTTTCTACCTGTCATGATCAATACCGAAGAGTCTAAAGATTCCGTCACGGCGGGCGGAGTTTTCGTTGAACATGCCTGATGTTATCGGTATCGCGAACCTTAAGTTCTGATTGTATTGCGTCATGATCTTTGTATTTTGTATCAAATCATTTTCGTTGTTATACCATTATTGTATCTTGTGTGCTTTGATGCGAATTATTTCGAATGCCAATATTCGAGGCGGGCGGTATGTTCCGGACTCATCGTTATTTCAAACATATTCTCAGGGATGGTAAGTAAACAACTCATAGACACCGAGCTGTCCCTGTTCGATCACGCCTGCGACCGACATTTCGTTCAAAACATGAGTATATCTCGCTTCTGTTCTAATCACGCAATCTCTCTAAAATGGCACGCGACCTCCCTTGCGCGACATTTGAAAAGTTGACTATCGCGCATACGTTCCGCGTGCGAAAGTTCAGTTCGCTTCTCGATCTCGATCAATACGGATCATCTATCGATATTCGTGCTTAACGCATCTTATCCCGAATATTTAGGGCGAATCACACCGAAGTGTCGTCGAATATCAACGCTGTATTGTGTCCCGTTACGTTACCAATATACGCGTACTGCGAGGGCATTCAGTGCGCGAGAATTACCTGAATTTCCGGCGAGATTTGCTGATCTCGTTGCTGTTCGCAATACGAATTCTGCCTAACGGTTGCGAGAAATTATTCAACGTCGTATCAAGTGCGAGTTACATGTGCACGCATCTAATAGAACGCATCAATTATCGGACAAGCATCACCTACCGCCCGCTTCGAACAAATCTTAAGTCGACTCAACAATAAAGTTTAAATTATTATAACAAAGAGAGTCGTTATTATTATACACCGTCTTGGCGAGCGAGCCTTCTATACAATACTAACATTGACATCAGCGTCACAAACACAAAACATAAGCATACGTATATCTTATTGAACGATCTTCCAATCCAAATGGTTTCCTCTTAAATGAAATTATTATGCCACAATTTATTCAAAGACAATTTCTCTTCCAATTAAAGTAGTGGTTATTTAATTCTCCTTCAAAATAATATACAAGACATTATCATAAAATTACATTACCTTACTTAATTTAAATGTTATCACAAAAAATTAAAGAATTAACCGTATGAAATGAAAAAATTTAATTTAAGTAGAAAAATTTTTCATGTAAAAACACGTAGCGCTGCTAGATCGAGTAAGAAAAGCTATAAAAATAATTTAAAATTAGAATAGTAATTAATAAAAATAAATAATAAAAAATAATTATAATTTAAAAATAATAATAAAAATAATAAATTTAATCTGAACTTTATACTGAATAATAATAAAGCTTACTATTTATTTCTCTTTTATAACGCATATTTATAAATCTATATTTATTTTTCTTAGACTTAAACTTAATAGTATGTATTCATAACGTTCATAATTTACACGATTCTATAATTCAATCGCATATATGCACACTCTAGATACTTTAACTCTCATTAGAAATGCTTCTCATTTTTTTTAGTATTCTAAGTATTTATATTTTTTAATATGATTCTAATTTTTCTTATTCATATGTTATTTTTCTAAATACAGGGTGGGCCATCTATTGGTACGTTTTTGAATTTCGTCGTATGGCAACACCGAACGAGCTACAGACCCGAAATTTTGACAGTTTATTAGTCATACCGTCCGCGGCACGAAACAACATGTTTTCTCTTGAAGAGCGTTTTGAAATTTTAAAAACTTATTTTCAAAGTCAGTGCTGTGTCGCCGAAACTGTACGAATTTTGAAAAGAAATATGGGTCGTGATAGAGCACCCACCGAAGGAGCTATACGCAAATTGGTGAGGAAGGTTCGTGAGAAAGGGATGTTAGTGGATGACATTATATTACGACTGTTTTGAGTGAAATTGGCGCCGAGGTAGTCCAAAATGTCATTAATAATTGGGGTGACCGAATGGCATACTGTAAGGCCAGTAGAGGGAGCCACATGAACGAAATCGTTTTTCATTCTTGACGCGGATACTTTTAGCTTCACAACAAAAAAAAAATTAATAAAAAATATCAATGTATGCTCATTTGATCGCATTTTTAAAAACGTATCAATAGATGGCCCACCCTGTATTATATATTTCTTTTAAGCGGATTTTAAACCATTTTAATCATTTGGATTGAAATAGGAAGATCCTTCAATAAGTATTCAAAATATACGTATACTTATGTTTCATTGTATAAAAATTAAAGATATTATCATTTGGGTTAAGTAAATAATAAAGATAGTATCACTTGGATTTTAACTTTTTATTTTGATAGTAGAATTTAATTTAGCGCCATAGTTGTTAATATCAAATTTTTTATAAATGATACATATCATTATATTAATATTCATTATTTATTTAATTTGGTATGGTATAAAGAAATGGGATTTAACTTTTCGCCAGTTTTTGATATCAAATCCTTTATAGGAATAATATATATCATTAAAGTTAATATTATTTATTTAATTTGATATCCAAATTACATGGAATCTAACCTGGCGCCAATTGCTGATATCAAATCTTTTATACGAATGATACATATAATATTATTAGAGTTAAGTAAATAACAAGAGATAATATCATTTGTGTTTTTAATTTGGTAGAATTTAACTTGATTGATTAAGATTGTAGCATCTGTATTTTAATTTTTCATTTGATACATTAATTTTTTTCGAAGGGTAATAATTTTTAACAGAGAGTTAAAGTTGCCATTGCTTGGGTTGGAATAACAAAACTTTTAATAAGAATATCCTTGAAAAAAATTGAAACTACTATTAATTGAATATTATACTTAATACTATGTACAAAAGTCCGGTTTCACCAACTCGATTAAGCCGAATCGTGATAAGAATAACGTTGAGATTTTTGTGATGACTGCTTTTAGTAAAAAGATCAATCATCGTCAAGCGATTGCGTTGCTCGACGACGATTCTCTCATAAGATCGTCAATTATCACCAATTTTGGAGAAGATGGATCCTTCGAGTAATCTTCCGGACGAGAAATCCTCGCGAAATTCAATTATATTCTTTTTTATCGTCGCTGTCGCTGAGCTTCCCCAGCTCTATTCTTCATTCGATTTTACACAATAGTCGTACTGTAATTGATGATAGGCTTCTTGCCGCGTAATAAAATAAAACTCTTTTAAAACTCACGTTGGACATGAGAGGCAAATTCGGAGAAAACTCTTTACGAAAATCGTTTTCCTGCAATCGGTCGGTCCGCAAACGATCGATGTCCAGGGGTACGATTCTAACTGTAACTGTTTTTCACGTCAACCTACAGTTGTCGGTGTCGGTTGTGCAGCTTTTTCACCATATAAAATATCTATAGGCTCAGGGATGTTTCCACGCTCATTTTGCGAAATGAACAATTCGATTTCTGTGATTTCAAAAAACAAAGAAAAACGATGCTTAATAATCACGAGAATACACGAAAAGAAACAAAATTTAAGAAGTGAGGGAGAAAATAAGATGATCCACGCGGCGGAGAGCTCCCTTGCGGTGAGCTCGCGCTAACTTACATCCACGCGGTCGTGTTAACGAAGAGCACCGCGACGGACAAAGAGTTGACCTCGTCGCAGTGAGACGTACAAAAGCTTAACGCTTTCGCGTTAATGTTCACGAGCGTACAATTTCGTCGCCAAACGCGAGCGTCCCCGGAATCGTATCATAGTCAATGAGCAATAAGATAGGAAACATAGTCAATGAGCTTATACGCGATGTCACTCGGGGAAAACTTACATCGAAAAAAGAAAAGCGATAGTAGGGAGGGAATTAAGAGGTAAAAAATCTTTTTTCCGTTTTCAAGTATAAGATCATTTTTATTTCTTATCGTTACTTAATTTTTATTCGTTACTTAATTTATAAAGAAAAAAGGAAAATAAAATATTAGATTTAAAATTTTATTTAATATTTAAATACAATATATAATATTTTACTTACACGAGTTATAAATTTAAATTATGTACATAATATGTACATTTTACATTAAACCACTTAATAATAAAGTTAATAAAAAGATTTTTCAAAAATATTTACATTTTATTTTATTTTATTTACAAAACTTAGATTATATACGACATTCTTCTTATATACGACACTTAATAAGTTATAATAAGCGTAAGTTGGGACGGAAAACTCGTTAATGTTCCTAACTTAAAAATAAGAGGAAGAATCGGTTCGAATAAAAAGAAGAAGAAGAAGAGGAAGAGAAAGAAGAAGAAGAAGAAGAAGAGGAAGAGAAAGAAGAAAAAGAAGAAAATGTTATTGTTCACTCATGAAACCATACGAAGGAAAATAACGATTATTGATAAATCTACGTTTAATATCGGTGTGCACGTTTTTGTTTCATTTCGTTACAATCTCGTGAAACGCGATGCGGCGGATTGCGTTAAAACGTAGATTTATACTAGATCGTGATATTTCTTTCTTTTTTTCTTCTCCTTTCTCTCTTATTTTTTATTTTTAATCTCTCAATACTATCGAAATTTATATTTAAGTTCTTATAATTAAGCGTTATCCCTTTTATTTTACAAATTTTATGCAGGCGATCTGCCGATATACAAATAACGTACGCATAGAATTTCGGGCTAACTGACGAATTACTCGATATAACTATCGTAGCCATAGCTCTCGAGTTCATCGGTCATATCCCCCAAAAAATTGCCCATACGTGATTCGTACTTGTTCGAATCGCCTGTACTTATATATGTACAGGAATTTGTATCATAATATAATATTCGTCTATCCAACAACTCTAGATACAGGGTGCGTCAGGCATGTGAGGACATATTGACTATAAAACTAAAATGCGTATATTTCTTAGAAAACTTATTGTATTTTATTGACTTTTTTACAGCAAAGTAAGTAACTCGTAGGCAATACAATTATTCGATAAAATCACCTTCAGCAGCAATAACAGCTTCAATTCTCTGCCGAAAACGTTTGCATGCTCGAATCAAAGGAGCCTTGTCCATATGTGTCATTACTCTGGCAATAACTGCTCTAAGGGAATCAAGCGTGTTATGGGGATGTTTATTGGTCTCCCGTTCTACAATGCCCCATACATAGTAATCTAAAGGATTAAGATCAGGGGAGCTACACGTTTGGGGTTATGTGATTTGGGGGGCAATAATGCCCTGGATTTGCTGCACAAACTGTGATGTTCTAACTGTGTCTGAACGTGCTTTATGTGTTTTGCGCTTGGCAACACTTTGAACATTGCCATTAGATACTTCTAACTCTCGACGAACTTTGTGAACAAACGATCGGGCGAGATTCAAAAATTCAAGGAGATTTCAAGATCGCTGTGATTCGCGTGTATAGCGACGATAACAGCGTGTCTTTTCATTTCATGAGTTAGCTTATTGCCATCCATTTATGATCTGAAAGGAAAAAAGAAAGAAAAATATATTGCTGCGAAGTGACAAGCACTATGTGAGTGTCCTCAAATACCTGACGCACCCTGTATTTGTATAATTTCAGTCGCACCAGCGCCGTCGTAAATGTCGCGATTACGACGTTGGTCTGCGAAGAAGCTACGACTGCTTCTTCTCATAATCTTCACAAGATATACCGGGTGTCTCAGAGCACCCGTACCACCCTTTTAAAAGATAGGGATGTGTTTGTACAAAAAAATGGTTGAGACAAAATTTGCAGGATTTCGGGAGATCTATCTGATGGTGACCTTGAATTTGACCTTGAGATCGACCTTGGGCATAACTCAAGGTCAAAGTACCGTTTTACAAATGTAAACCCTTATTCATGACATCACAAATGAAAATAGCGGAAAATTTTACGTCCGAATACGTTATCAAGCCTAGGTCAAAATTACCCTTAGAGATCATGTGGAGGTCAAGTTACTTTTAGAGCACCCGTACCAACCTTCAAAAAGATATGGATGTGTTTGTACAAAAAATAGTTCAAACAATACTAGGTATTTACATAGCTATGATGCATCCATCTGCTGGTGAATTTGAATTCTACCTTTAGATTCATTTGTAGTCGTGTACATCGATTTTTAAAGATTCCTAATTATCAAGATCTTGAACAGTCGATGCCGCCTGTGTCAGCGTTATCCAAGATGTACCACGTGGAGGTCACAAAGTCGGACTTACACCTCGTCGGGGTGCTTTTTTAAGGTGGTTCCCCTTGCCGTCACCTTTGTTCGTACGCATGTGTTCAGTCTAGATTTTCGAAGTGTCCTCCACGTGCATGTATGCAGGCTGTTATTCTTCGTTGAAAATCATCCGTCACCCGACGAATTTCGACAGGATCTAGAGACTGAATGGCTTCTCGAATTCTGTTCTTCATGTCTTCTGAAGTCGTAGGTCGTTCGCAGTATACGAGGTCTTTTATTCTTCCCCACAAATAAAAATCCAAAATTGTAAGATCAATTAGTGATCGTGGTGGCCAGTTATGTGGACCATATTTACCTATCTATTGGCCGCGAAATATGCGGTTCAGTTGTTGACGAGCAATGACAGACGTGTGGGCTGGACATCCATCCTGTTGAAACCACATATTTAGACGTAGTTGAAGTGGAATATCTTCAAGTAAACGTGGGAGTTCGTTTTCGAGTAAATCGACATACAGAAAACGGTTTAGATTTTCTTCAAAGAAAAATGGTCCGACGATATGCGTATCAACAATTCCGCACCAAACATTGACTTTCCAGATACGTTGATGATCGATTTCTCGATACCAATGTGGATTCTCTTGCGCCCAATAACGGAGATTATGTGTGTTCACTTTGCCGTCACTTTTGAAAGTGCACTCATCAGAAAACAAGATACTTCTATGGAAAGTAGGTAATTGTTGAGTAATCCAATTACAGAATATCAGTCTTTGTCTATGATCGTCCAATGTCATAGCCTGGTGAAGTGACATTCGATATGGATGAAATGAATTTTCTCGCAAAATTCTACTGATAGTGCTTCTACTTATTCCACTATCTCTTTCTCGTCTTCTTAAAGAATCGGTAGGATTTACAAGAGCAGAAGCAATTATATCAGGTGCCCGTACTGCACGAAGCGGACGATGAATTTGCATTCCTTTATTATAATCCGGTTGGACGATACCTTTTTGAATTATCCGCCGTTGCAAACGACTGAAAACATTGCGCGAATGCGGTGTACGATCGGGATATTCATTTCGCCACATTCTTTCAGCTTCGCGAAAACTTCCAGCCCTACCCAAAACCGACAACATTAACGCAGCTTCTTCGCTTGAGTAAGACATATCTACCTATAAATGAATAATAATCCCCGAATATTGAAATACCTAAGTACCTACCTACCTAGGTATAAAACGCACCTAAAAAAAAACCGACAGTTTATAAAACTCTTAAGCGAGCAAAGGGAGAAAAGCAAAACAAACAAGTAAGTTTAGTTCAGTTCAGTTTAGTTGAGTTCAGTTCAGTTCAGTTTAGTTTAGTTTAGTGTAGTTTAATTCAGTTTAGTCGATTTACTCGAAAACGAACTCCCACGTTTACTTGAAGATATTCCACTTCAACTACGTCTAAATATGTGGTTTCAACAGGATGGATGTCCAGCCCACACGTCTGTCATTGCTCGTCAACAACTGAACCGCATATTTCGCGGCCAATAGATAGGTAAATATGGTCCACATAACTGGCCACTACGATCACCAATTGATCTTACAATTTTGGATTTTTATTTATGGGGAAGAATAAAAGATCTCGTATACCGCGAACGATCTACGACTTCAGAAGACATGAAGAACAGAATTCGAGAAGCCATTCAGTCTCTAGATCCTGTCGAAATTCGTCGGGTGACGGATGATTTTCAATGAAGAATAACAGCCTGCATACATGCACGTGGAGGACACTTCGAAAATCTAGACTGAACACATGCGTACGAACAAAGGTGACGGCAAGGGGAACCACTTTAAAAAAGCACCCCGACGAGGTGTAAGTCCGACCTTGTGACCTCCACGTGGTACATCTTGGATAACGCTGACACAGGCGGCATCGACTGTTCAAGATCTTGATAATTAGGAATCTTTAAAAATCGATGTACACGACTACAAATGAATCTAAAGGTAGAATTCAAATTCACCAGCAGATGGATGCATCATAGCTATGTAAATACCTAGTATTGTTTGAACTATTTTTTGTACAAACACATCCATATCTTTTTGAAGGTTGGTACGGGTGCTCTAAAAGTAACTTGACCTCCACATGACCTCTAAGGGTAATTTTGACCTAGGCTTGATAACGTATTCGGACGTAAAATTTTCCGCTATTTTCATTTGTGATGTCATGAATAAGGGTTTACATTTGTAAAACGGTACTTTGACCTTGAGTTATGCCCAAGGTCGACCTCAAGGTCAAATTCAAGGTCACCATCAGATAGATCTCCCGAAATCCTGCAAATTTTGTCTGAACCATTTTTTTGTACAAACACATCCCTATCTTTTAAAAGGGTGGTACGGGTGCTCTGAGACACCCGGTATATTACTTCGTCGTTGATAAGTAATATATCAGTTATTTCGTGTTCCGGATTGAGCTGCCAATTATTGGTAATTTGTCACAGTATTAGGCAAATTGGATCGTTGATCGAATTTTCCCCAAAAGGAATTTAAACAGAGCTTTGCAACCGAACGTAGACCTGAATTTCGAGCGATTTTTATCGATTTCCTATTCCCGAAAATATCGCTTCTTAGCTTCGTCATCCACGCATTCGTTCGACCATTCATTAGCTTCCTGCTTCAATTGCAAAAAGCTATTGATATACCCAGTAAACAATCCATCCTGCCGCATATTGGGATCATATCGCGTGATCTTGTATTGCCAAATTTTGCTCACTTCCTACATGCTATAATCTTTCTTGACGGCTTTGCGTAATTCGTATGATACTTAGTACTCTCAAATTCACGCTCGGCGAGACTATGAGTACACTCAGCTTGCGAGAACGTTTCGCAGCTTTCTGACATAGCGCGAACAACAATTTGCCACGTACGCGATACAGGAATACCAGCTGAAAGAGATCATGCGGAGGGAGTACTTTACAACGAATGAGTCCTTCGATCGAGTTCGAAATCCGGAGCTGCGCCGATTAACTGAACATTCTTCTCTGATGTAGATCTTTAGGTGACCGATTGGAAAAGCACCCGTTTTCAGTAAGGATACAGAGAGCATACGTCTACGTAGCGTATTTTCTTCGTTCCCACACATTGCATCGGATTGCTATATTCCCCGTCCATCGAAAAATGTATCGCGAATCGAGAAGTGAATTCTTTATTATCGCATTTTCAAGAAAATCGCGCATCTCGTTATTCTCGCATTTCTCGGTCGAAATCGCATTCTCATTTCTCCATTACTTGGTATCCCCGTCATCGAAGACCATGTCGCTGCAAAAGTTCGTTCGTAGCGTGTGTCAATTGTATCACTATGATCGGTGGAAGAATTAAGTTTTCTCTCGCGATTTATCCAGAAGCATGTTGAATAACCATGCCAAAAGTAGTCGTGAAACTGTAATACGTAACGTCGCGTCTCGTTCTCCGATTCAATTTCGTAATATCCATTAACGAGAGTGCTGGCAATCCGAAACTCGCCCTCGCCCTGCGTGATTTATCTGTTGATTGAGCTCATGCTCCATCCACTAATCACTTTGCGCGATTATCTTTATATTTGTATCCGCCCGCCGGATGACTCTTATTTCTTCCCCGCATAAAAAGTTTCTGCAAAAAAACAAAATACAAACAAGAAAGAAAATACACGTAGTCGTGCATTTCACGAACGGACACACGCTCCCGCGTTCAAGAAAGCCAAGCATGCCCGTCAAAGGATCTACGTCGTTACGACAATATTTAATTATTTCGCATTGAAAATAAAAAAATAAAGCCGGATTGTGTCATTTCGTACCATTTTATAAAATATTCCTCATATTCCTCGGATTTCATTTGTTCAGGCGAATAATATCATGCGCTAGAGATTGGCTCGATATATGATTGATGCTCTTTTGTATTGAATAAACGAGGAAAGATATCTTTACTCGATGTATCCTGCAGCCCGAAAGTCTTAGATAAATCAGATAATCGCATCGGCATATAATTCGAGTTATCGATAAATTTCGTGTTATCGATCGTCATCACTATAATTTTCGTCCCGTTCAAAATCACCTGTGGCTTTTGAGTTATATCAGATGTTCTACGATGTATTTTAAAATGAATTGGGCATTTCGCTTTCGCGTTGTGTGCAATACAAATTATTTTGTTAAATTATTTTGGCGTTCGCGTTGCGAAATCTACAAATTTTTTTATCGGATCATAGCGAGTAGAATAGCTAGGCGGGTTTGGGATCACTATGTGTTAGTGCGTATATGTATGTGTGTGTGAGGGGTCAGGAGAGGAGGAAAGAGTACGCTGGGAGGGAGAAGAGCGTCACCAGGATCCGTTAGAGGGAGGGGGAGGAGATTGTTCCTCTCTCTTTCTCTCTCACTCGTTATGTTCTCTTTCTAACCCGTTGTCTTCTCTCTCTCTCTCTCTCTCTCTCTCTCTCTCTCTCCCCTATCCGTTGTAGGATGCAATTCTCTCTGTTCCGCTCGTTGCGGCCTTATTATTCGCGCTTTCTCTTTTTCCCATTGTATTCTCTTCTACGTTCTTTTTTTCTTTCAAAATTTAATTTTATTAAATATATATAATGTTTGTGAAATATGACTTAGCAATTATAATAATATATTTTTTAGTAATGTTACAAATGTATACAAAAATGCGCTTTCTTATCAACTAATTCAATATTCATTATATTACTGAACAGCTATTATATTATAAATTGATTCTTAACTACAGTGAAAAGGGTAAAGAAATATAAACGTATTATAATAAAAAAAAAATCTTATACTTTATTCTTTAAACTTGATACATTTCTTTTTTTTGCGTTGCGATCACCAATTGTATATTTTAAAAACATTTTATAACGCACAATTCTTAACATGTTTTATACATCGCATAGTATTAGTAACATCAATGATTCTATATCTTCGTAATCAGCATCGGGTCTCAATGATCAAGTCGTCGCTATCAGCTAGCCATTGACGTTTTTTTACATCTTTAACGTATATGTAACGTATATGAGAGACCTATTATCATCATTCTCTTCTGCACCAATTACAGCCATCGTAATCAGAGTTTCACCATGCTGTAGGTATCATCCTGTCTTCCCATTACAATTCATGATGATAAGCACTCAGCCAGGAAGCGTAATACTTTTCTGATTTTGTCAAGAAATTCCAGGACATGGGACATGTAAAAATGTAATGAGAGAGAATTCCGTTTCTCAACACCGATATTTTCTTCCAACGATAAATTTCTTTCCAACGAAAAATCCTTGCAGATCTACGAACGTTGGTATAGTTATGGTGAATGACTTTTCGAGACTGTGCTTGAACAAAAATCTTGGCTTTTTATACATTATATTGAAAAGAGGGGAGAGGTTATTTTTCTTTTGGTGACGATAATTTACATAATCTTGCGTACTACGTTGGACAATGGACTGTATTCGGTCATGTATGATAAGACAATAGGCGGTATTCGCGGTACATTTTCTTTGAATTCAAATTCTAATCGCACATCCACGGTGTTACTCTTGACGGACTCGTCGTTGTCGCGAGCAGTCAATGATTACTAGAGGAAAGAGATTCCTAAAAGAATCTGTCTTGAATAACGTTTCACTACTTTCTTTTGAAATTTGATAGTAAGATGTACGGAAACGTACAAACATATCGTACAAAATAGCGATTCTGCATTTGTCGAAGTCCAGATTCAGATCATTATATGAAAAAAATTCAGAGTTCAGATAGAGTTTCACGTTGGTTAATTTACAATTGTCGAGGTAAGTTATGTGTTGCCATGTTATTAGTCTGCAGAGCAAAGATGACGTATCACGGCTTCTCGAGCTTAGTAGCTGTCTTGCCCACGAGTGCTTGGCAATAGAGGATACTCGTACAGATCCCATGAACGGAAACTTATACTCAGATATCGTCCGCTCTCCAAGGCACGCAGTATGGATAATTTATTGACTTCGTTCAACGTAACACGTTAGGCATTCGCCACTGTATCTTGAACAATTCAAGTTTCGACTCTGTAGCTGGATCTTCCACAATGCAATTGTTGTCGTTGCGTGCTCGTATCAAAATCAATTCGTGACGCGCGTTAATCACTACATGTTTGTAATCGCAAAAGCCCAACAACATGCCCAACGATACGTAAATTAAAGTATCCATCACATGTTATTAGTCTTTTCACGGTCTGATTAAACACCGGACATTTTCCATATAATGTGAAGTCACCTGAATACGATGCATAGCTCTTCACAAGACTAGTCATTCCAACGTTTCTGTTACGATCGATCTTAATACTATTGAGTTCATATCGAATTTCGTCAAACATGAACACGCAATTATTTCCAAGTGTTGACTGCTGATCTGCATTTTCTTTGTTTGACGTCAATCTTCCTTCGATGTTGAGAAAGTTTTCACACGGTAGCGTGTATAAATCCTGCTGCTGTATGGGTATCCTTATCTCATCGCTATGTCTAAACGCAATGTTGACGTACGGATTGTACGTGCGAGTCTCAATACTGACGATCGTCAAAGATTGGCTCTTCTCCAATATTCAAGATATCAGCTATCTCAGATAATTCATACAATAAAGCCCAAGGATTGTAAAAATTTAACGTTTGATGTGAGTTTCTTTCTACTAACGATCGAATGTTTTTGATCGCTGTCGTCCCTTTGATAAAAATGTCTTTTTGTCTGCTCGTTCAAAACAAGCATATCACTTTATCGTTGTCATCTCCGTATATGCAATTTAACGATGATCTCCTCTCCGTGAAAATTGAGCAATCATCCGTCTTGATCCACAACGCGAATTGTCAGATCTGTAACGCTCCGTATGATGATCGGAAGGTAAATGATCTGTGTCGGTTTTTCCGATATCTTATATCCTGGTGACACGCTCAGCAAAAATTCATGTATCGTCTGCACAGACTTATCGTTGCTGTATGCGCCTGCGGTCACATTGCATTCAATACGAATGATATTTACGTTGATGATATTTATCGATACGTACTTCTGATTCGTACTTTTGCGGCTTCAGCACGCGATTTAATGAAAATCCCAACAACGATCCAATATTGTGTGTTTTGGTGAAATTTACTCGGTAAGAGCTTGATCTCACTCTTCATTGTATTGTTATTGGCATGAATTATCAAGGGGTATTTTTCATCCTCTTTACGAAGAGTTTTCTCTTTCGCAACATTATTAGGATCAAATTGTAGAATTGCACGTTTTAGATACTTGTTTATGTCGTGTATTTCGTACGATCTTTCGAGAATGACAATTTTTTTGTCATCTTCGTCAAAGTAAAACTTATTATTCGACAAATTTACATTAGATATCGTATGGCAGGTTTCAAAGTCCGTCAGATCGACCTCGTAATCGCTATCGCTCAAATCTACGGCCGGAAAGTAGCAGGCCGCAAGGACGCTACTCTTATCGGTGAGCGTAAATGTCAGTGACATATTTGAATGAATACTGAGTTGAAAGAATGCAATGTCAATTCTTAAATTGATTGTCAACCGTCTGTAAAAACTGTAGTCCAGTTGTTCACAATTACTTTGATCGTAACGTTGATAAAGCGTGCGATTATACTCGATTTGCGTTACATCCAAATATCGCACCAATTCCTTCGGCGGTCAAAGATTGCCGAAACTATTAAAGTAAACAACACGATCTTTTTGCTTCGCGTACGCCATCCAATGAGTACCCGGTTCATCACTATTATCCAAATTTACCGCTCTCGTTTCGATACACTCCCCCTGTTGGTAAGATAGTACATACCTCTAAAATATGAAAATACGCATACGTTTTGTCAATTGTTGCAGTTGTATGTTAGTAGTTATACTCTTTGGTATTTTTATTGTTTCTTTTGAATTTTTTTTTAATCTTTTTAATTTTTTTCATTGAGACTCCTTGTCCATGCTTGTACGGAGCGAGGTAAACTCCACCTTCCATGACGCGATTATGACGTTCATCCAACTAACGTTGTGCGGTTTTATTATCGTTTATAGCTTTTGCGACTTCTGCTGCGCCGCCGACCAACGAGCCGACGACTCCCAACAGCGGTAGAATAGGTATGATGCCGCCACGTTTTGCTGTCGATATTCGTTTTTTCGCTTTTTCTTTTTCTTCATTTTCAAGCCCATACTAATTTTCGTTTTGGCTTTCATAGCCGCCTAAACAGCTGTGGCAGCAGTTCTCTCTCCAAGAGTCGAATCTTTTGCGGTAATTCATTTCCGCGCCTCAGCGAGTATTTTGTTAGCTACGTGTCGTTTCGTGAGATCTTTGCTCCGTGAATAAGTTATGTCGTGATCACGACACGCCGCGTCCAACGGATTAATGCCTCGATCGCCAATCACTTTTTTAAATGTATACGTGGACCACAAAATTGATATCCGGAAGTGCGTTTATTGCGTGATTTAAAAAACCGTTGCCCTTTTTTATTGATATTCGCTACAATTTTTTATAAATAGCGCTGGACCATCGATATGCAACCAATGGAAGGGCAAATTATAATGTTTCAAGCATCAACGATGTTGCTGAATCTTTGAATCAGCCTTTATATGCTCGGGTAATCTGTCCTACAGTTGATCTATCTAATTCTTAAATTCTTGTAGTAAAATAATTTTTGGTATATATTCCAACTCTTTGGCGGTTAAAATACTATGTACATCACATGTGTTCGACACGATAAGAAGCATATTGCATACTGAGCGGTTTCGCTTTACGTGCTTCTATAAATAGATCTGTTCTCGATTCGTCTTTTCAATTTGTGTCAGTGTCGTGAAGAGAGAAGATATGAAGTTCGTGCGACAATCGCAAACGATCAAACTAATGTCGACAATAAAGTACAGACTGAAAAAGAAGTACGCAAGCATGGAAACATGTTGCCGATTTCTATACTCGGTGTCTGCGGTTCATCGAACTGCTGTAAAACAAACGTGATAAGTTTGCTGGAAAGTCCACACGGCTTACGCTTCGAGAACGTGTACGTATACTCGAAGTCAACAACTAAAATATCGATATTTGGAGAATTTATTGACACCGATTGAAGAAATCGATTATTTTACATTTTCTAATAATAACGATGTATTACCACCGAACGAGGTAGTAAATGGCACTTCTAAATTCCATTTTTGTCTTTGATGATGTGGCATGTGACAAACAAGATGCGATCAGAGAGTACTTTGCGATGAGCATGTGGGCCGTCACGTGGGTCGACTGTTTCTATTTATGTCAAACGTATGCAAAGATATCAAACTATCTCTTACGCGATAATGCAAATTTGTTGATCCTATTCAAACAGGATGATACCAACCTGAAACATGTATACAATGACCACGTAAACACCGATATGTCTTACGAGGATTTCTGCGAACTGTGTCGATGCTGTTGCAACAAAAGTACGGATTCGTAATGATAGATAAAGACAGTGCGTTTACGAATGGGCGATACAGAAAAGGATTTAATGTTTGCGATACTTTAACGTGGTTAGTCGTTGTCAATATGTCAACGAAACGTCCTCCTTCAAGTGTAACATGGACAACAGCAAAGAGCTCAAGGATCGCGAGTGGATAGCGAAACAAATTGCAGAAACGAATGATTCGATTCGTAATAAGTATCATGCTTTGAAAACCGGTAAAATAGAGGAAAACATAGCGTTGGAGAAACACTTTAAACCCATCATAGAATCTTTAAAACAGATTGCCGAAAACACTGCAAGGAATTTCAACCGATTAAGAAAGAAGCTAATGTTGCGAAGGATAGAAAAACTAAGAAAAGAAAATCAGAAGAAAATGAAAAAGACGATGATGAACATGATGATGATAATGATGATGATAATGATGATGATGGCAATTTCTGGATGGATAATTCATGCTTCAATTAACACCATCTAAAAAGCAACGTATGCAAGAATCGAACGTTTCGTCGGATTCCAATTATGCGTTATGTAAATCACACAATTATCGCACGAACGTTGTTCACAGTACTCTTTATTCGAAGAAGTTTACGAAAATGGGTCCAATGAGCCGCTTGAAACGTTAGTTAAATAATTATTGCAAATAAGTTCGTGAAGAGTTGCATAATCAATTGGAACCACTTGAACAACAATCACTTGCGTGCGTGCGTGCGTGCGTGCGGTCGCGTGCGCGCGCGCGCGCACTTTAAAATATGTCATGAAGAACTCTGAAAAATATCTTAAAGTTGTCGATTTTATCCGCTTATTCGGCAATCTTTAGAAACTATCGTGAGAATTACAAAATGATATAGGACTTTTCGACTCAGTTTAGTCTACTTTATCTACACACCAAAATAGTCCCAAATACGGGACATCAAATCGGTTACATCGGTATTATAGCGCTATGTATACGTTTTGCTTTAATTATACAAATTCACTGTTTTAAAAACATAAATTGCTTCACAAACAAAAATTCATTGCTGTAAACACATAAATACTTTGCATTAGCAGTGAATTTGTGTTTGTGAAGCAGAGAATTTGTTTTTAAAGTATTGAATTTGTGTAATTAATGCAGAACGTATATACATAGTGCTGTATTGAGTCGGGATTAGAGAGCCTCACAGGAAGAGAATGGCAAATTGCATCACGTGAATGCCCATGTTCAATCAGGACGAGGATCACGTGATTAATTTTCTCCTTAATCTCTTCCATGCTTACAGAGTTTTGATGCTCATGCTCGATCAGAGGAGACAGGTCATGTGATACAATTTCCCACTCTCTCCCTGTGAGGCTCTCTAGTCAGAACAGATATCTTAACCTCTTAATTTTAACGCTTAATAACTCTATTCACGAGACTGACTGCCGCGTTTTTCTGCCAGATTCTTTCGTTTTGAAAACGCGTATATTTTCATCAAATGAGTATATTTTTATTAAAATTTTAGATGAGGTGGTATATTCTAAATAATTACCTATATTTTCATATTATTAGACAAATATTCAAAGTATTATTTCATGTTTATTAATTTCACTCACTTTCTTTGCTTTACATGTTAGAACTTTAATAAACAAAATTTTCCAATTAAAAATGCACAAAATAAATTTATATTACAAGAATTGGCCCGTCAATGCTGGAAAGTTAGATAAAAACGAACTTTCTAGCGTCAATAGAGAAAATTCCATAGAGCGAACACGAACAAAACGAGCGTTAAACGTTTTAGCATCGAATGAAATGGCACCTTTAGGGTAAAATCACACGGTGCGGAAAACAACTTTGGAATAGAGAATGCGCCATAAAAGCAATCAATCAGCGCATTTGAAATAACACAGAATAACGCTGTTTGGTTGCTTTTATGATTCATTCTCTATTCCGCAGTCGTTTTCAGCACTGTGTGATTTCACCCTTCAAAGTAATTGGCAATCATAGTTCTGAAATAATTAATTTAAAATACATATTGACTATTGACTAACTTTGTTGACCGTAATTGGCTCAGGGTACACTTCCATGGGATGCAGAATTGCAGATATACGGAACGTTCGATTGGTCGTGGCTTTATTCCGCCGATTCCGCCATTTTCTATTGCGCAAATTTATTTCTTTTGCGGATTCCGCCAATGTCTGCGTGTGTACGTACGCATGTATGTACATAACTTATAAAAACTAACCTCATTAAGCTGATTTAAAGAGAGAAAACTATTTCTTACAAGAGCGCATGATTAATCAACGTGCTGAGGCGTGTTCGGATTCTTATCCGAGTGTTCTCCGGGTATCATGTCATCCTTGTTTAACATTCAATAACATAAATAATAAGAATGGAGTGATGCCTCGGTGGCACTCGGATGGGAATCTGAACATAATTCCCTGAAGGTAATTAATTAAATCTCCAGATAAATACGGAGGTCAATATGATCAGAACACGAATGTCGTATAAATATATAATATACAGAAGAGCAAAAATGTAAATCAAAATTAAAATTAATGCAAGCCAATGACAAACGCTATTATGATAGAACTAAAGTTTGTTCGCGTCGTATGCTTCAACATGCTCCTACCATGGTTCCTACTTACTCTAATGAGTGCATTGGAGTGAGTAGGAGATATGATAAGAGCATATTGGGGCATGATGGAGCATGCGACGCGAACAAACTTATAACGATCTAATGAAAGTGACTAAAATTCTTGCGATTGCTCAGGGCTAATTGTGCATTTGAGGTAATCGGAATATTATATATGGCTTTAGCCACAATTGCATTCATTTATCTCCTTCGCGTCGCATAAACGTAAACTTTACTTATAATCTCTGCAGAGTGTAGAATGTGTAAAACCGTGCAGAACTGTTGCAGCGCTTGCAACGCTCGCTGACCATGTGTGATGTGACCGTGCATTGCTAGCGTCATGGTATAATAAGAAAGATATATGATTGCGCACAGCAATGGCGGCACGCTGAACACAGCCAATGAAATTTGGGTCCAATTACACCCGCGCAATTTAAACACGAAATAATCACATATAGTCATATGTATTTAAAATGTTTGAAAAAATAATGTAAAAATACTTGTAATTATACAAATGTGCAAAAATGTAATGAGAGAAATAATGAGCTATGTGAATTATTATAAATGATATAATTTTCATTTGCAATGTACATATATATACATGTTTATATATATATATATATTATTGTATATATGGGTCATCTAAAAAGTATCCGCGTTTTTTGTCACTAGATGGTGTTGATGGTCAACTATATCGGGCAACACTAATTGTGTCAAACGAACGCGCGTCTGAAAGATGACATTTTAGGTTACATTTTTTGTAAACAAAGTTTGGTGATTCATCAATCGTGTCAAAAGTTATATTGGTTTGAAAATGAGTGAAATATCTGAAGAAATACGCTATATGATGCTTTTTTACTACAAAAAAGGCAAAAACGCAGCACAAACATGCAGACAAATTTGTGAAATTTACGGCGCGGATGCTATAAGTGAACGCAGGATGCAGGAGTGGTTTGTTCGATTTCGTTCTGGAAATTTTGATGTCAAAGATCGACCTCGCTCTGGTCGGCCAGTCACTGAAAAAGTCGATGAAATTTTGCAACTGGTCAAGCAAGACCGGCATGTGAGCTGTCAGGAGATAGCCAATGCACTAAGAATCAACCATATGACAGTTTGGAATCATTTGAAAAAGGCTGGCTACGCAAAGAAACTCGATGTTTGGGTGTCACATGAATTAACGCAAAGAAATTTGATTGATCGAATTTCCATCAGCGAAACACTACTAAAACGCAACGAAATCGACCCATTTCTGAAACAAATCATCATAGGTGAAAAATGGGTGAAATACAAGAATATTGTTCGTAAAAGATCATGGAATAAGCGCAGCGAACCACCACAAACGACTTCAAAGCCTGGATTGATGGCAAATAAGGTGATGCTGTGTGTATGATAGGATTGGAAGGGAGTCGTCCATCATGAGGTATTACCACATGGCCTAATGATTAATTCAGAGCTCTATTGTTCACAACTGGATAGATTACAGGAAGCGATTAAAGAAAAACGACCAGAATTGATTAACAGAAAAGGTGTTGTCTTCCATCATGACAACGACAGACCACACACATCTTTGATGACACGCCAAAAATTGAGGGACCTTGGTTGGGAAGTTTTGATGCATCCACCGTATAGCCCAGACCTTGCACCGTCTGACTACCATTTGTTTCGATCTCTGCAGAACTCTCTTGATGGAAAAACATTGGCCGACAAAAGAGCTGCCGAAAATCACTTGAAAAAGTTTTTCGCCGATAAATCACAAAAGTTCTACACGGATGGAATTATGAAATTACCCGAAAAATGGCAAAAGGTTATAAATAATAATGGCCAATATATACTTGATTAAAATTGATTTTCAATAAAGAAAAATTTCATTCAAAAATTGAACAAAAAACCGCGGATATTTTTTAGATGACCCAAATATATATATATATATATATTAGGTGTACAAATAAGTTTCCGCCGTTTGACAAAAGACGGCGCCACTAGCAAGCTATGGTTAAAATTGTCTGATGTAAAACATTATATCGTAAGGTTGGATATCTGTCAACAACATAATCTTGAAATACTAGCGATTTTGTATCAGCATCATATATTTTTTTTTGTGCCGAGTTTTGAGCCGAATAAGCGGGAACTTTTGATTTACTTCTTTAATTTGAAGAAATCTGTAGCTGAGGCTTATTGATTGCTTGTAGAAGTATATGGTGAGGCTGCCTTAAGTGAGAGAAGTTGTCGTGGTTTCAAAAATTTAAGAACGGTGAATTTGACGTCGAAGACAAAGAATGTAGCGGAAGACCGAAAGTATACGAATTGGAAGCATTATAGAATGAAGATTCGTGCCAAACGCAAAAAGAACTTGCACTTACATTAGGAGCGACTCAACAAGCAATTTCACATCGTTTGAAATCATTGGGAATGATTCAAAAGCAAGGGAATTGGGTTCCATATGAACTGAACCTGAGAAACGTTGAACGCCGATTTTCCATATGTGAAATGCTGCTTGTCAGGCATAAACGAAAGAGTTTTTTTACATCATATAATCACTGGTGATGAAAAATGGATCCACTACGATAACCCAAAGAAGAGGAAATCATGGGGATCACCTGGCCATGTATCAACATCGACAACCAAGCCGAATATTCATGGAAAAAAACTCATGTTGTGTATTTGGTGGGATCAGCTTGGTGTTGTGTATTATGAGTTGCTCAAACCGAACGAAACTGGGGCTCTCTACCGAACACAATTGATGAGATTGAGCCGAGCACTCAAGGAAAAACGCGCTCACTACTACTCCAGGCATGACAAAATTATTCTCCTGCATGATAATGCTCGACCACATGTTGCGGCGCCGGTCAAAATCTACATGGAAACACTCAATTGAGAAGTTCTACCCCACCCGCCGTATTCACCAGACATTGCCCCTTCCGATTACCATCTATTTCGATCGATGGCGCATGGCCTATCTGAGCAGCACTTCACATCATTTGAAGATATGATGATATGAAGATATAAAAAATTGGATCGATAATTGGATAGCCTCAAAAGATGAAGCGTTCTTCCAACGCGGTATCCGTATGCTATCAGAAAGATGGGAAAAAGTAGTGGCTAGCGATGGACAATACTTTCAATAAAACATTATGTATCGTTCATTCACAATAAATGCTTAATTTTTGATAAAAAACGGCGGAAACTTATTTGTACACCTAATATATTGTATAAACCTGCAAATATGTATACATATTCTGTAATATGTATAAATATATATATATATATATATTTGCAGGAAAAAAACAATAAAAGCATGTGTTCATAATTTATAAAGTAAATATCATGAAACGTTTCGAACTTTTTAACATGGATCCTCCACTGAGGATAACCAAGTTAAAAAGATCGAAATGTTTGATGATTTATTTATTTAAATAAGAAATTAAGAAATGATTGATTTATTTAATGAATTATTGTTACATAAATTTCGCAACGTACATCCAGCGCTGCTCGAATAACCTATAATTTACATTTTTTGAATTTATATTCTTGATAGCCTTATAAGTTTATATATATAGAATATATATAATCTTGCTGATATACCAAAAAAATATATATTTTGTTAATGAAATTTAATTTAAAGAGGCATATCGATGATAGGAAGCGGTACGAATTTTGTTTATAGTACAGGGTGGGCCATCTATTGGTACGTTTTTAAAAATGCGATCAAATGAGCATACATTGATATTTTTTATTAATTTTTTTTTTGTTGTGAAGCTAAAAGTATCCGCGTCAAGAATGAAAAACGATTTCGTTCATGTGGCTCCCTCTACTGGCCTTACAGTATGCCATTCGGTCACCCCAATTATTAATGACATTTTGGACTACCTCGGCGCCAATTTCACTCAAAACAGTCGTAATATAATGTCATCCACTAACATCCCTTTCTCATGAACTTTCCTCACCAATTTGCGTATAGCTCCTTCGGTGGGTGCTCTATCACGACCCATATTTCTTTTCAAAATTCGTACAGTTTCGGCGACACAGCACTGACTTTGAAAATAAGTTTTTAAAATTTCAAAACGCTCTTCAAGAGAAAACATGTTGTTTCGTGCCGCGGACGGTATGACTAATAAACTGTCAAAATTTCGGGTCTGTAGCTCGTTCGGTGTTGCCATACGACGAAATTCAAAAACGTACCAATAGATGGCCCACCCTGTAGTTTATAGTAATTTGAGAATGTGATAAAATAATGTGATTAAACTAACATTTAATTTTTGACTCAATATAGCCATTTATTAGAACTCCTTTCCAAAAGAAGGAATGATTATTTTCTTAGTTGATAATCATTATAAATCAGTTATAAAAATTAGTATGTGTTCATACATGTAAGCTTTGTTATTTGTACATTTTGTTTAAATGCGATGACAAGAATATTATATACATATATCTATCATATGATTTTATAATTAATTTTAAATTATTAAATGATAAAAATAGAAGAAAAAACATATCATTGTGTGACTTTTCAAATATGTGATTTAAAAAAAACTGATTTGGGACAATCCTTTACGTAATTTATGTTTTAATTACTTGAATTCCTTATGTAACTTTGTGACGTGATTTTCTTCAGTATATAAGAGCGGATTTTAATTACAAAATATCATAATAATTCACGTTATACATATAATATCATTTTGAGGTATTAAAACTAATGTCGAAAAATTATTAATAATACTGCGATAAATATAGAACTTGTCAGATAACGATCCCAATCGAATTTTGGCTGATCCTCGATTTACAACTTGCCGATATCGTTGTAAGCGTCGCTAGTCGCCTTCAACGCAGTTTGCTGCGACTGTTGTCTTCCTCCAGAACGTAGTTAAGCGACGTGATCGACTGGCTGATCATTTTGGAACTCCCTCTTGTATAATGCCTGATGTTTTTTCGCTTGATCGATCGCCGTATCAAGATAGCATTAATTTATACATGTCTCTGAAAATAACATGACATATAAATATCGAAATATACAATTCAGATCAATATATTATTCAATATTATATTTCAACAACCATATATATATATATATATTAGGTGTTGGAATTAATTCGTAGCGTTTTACAAGTGATGGGAAGTACTTTCATTAATGTATTTTTTAATGCTCATATGAAATAAATAACATTCTTTCATTAAAAACGCTACGAATTAATTCCAACACCTAATATATATATATATATATATGCAAAATGTTTTTACTTTATGTTAAATTTGTTATATATGTTTATTTTATTTGTATTGAGAAAGAAATATACTCATAAAATTACTTGCATTCAGCAAAGATTGCTGCTTTGCAACTGTTGTACACTTCGTGAATCTATGTACAAATCGGTGACTGTATGCTCTTTGCTTTTGCCAATAAGAACATGCACTGATCAGATTCAAGAATTGTACAATACTTGCAAAACAATTGTTTCTGTTGATCGCAGCCGTAATGTAATTTCTACTGTCATACTTTATTAGATATTTTCTTATTGCACATTCTATACATTTTGTTGTTTTTTTTTCTTAAATAATTGTTTTCGATAATTTGTTTATTAAATTTTCTTAATCTAATATACGTACGAGTAACCTGAAACATCTTCGAATCAAGGAAGCGGCCACATTGCTTTTGAGCATTTGGACCCAATTCTTACTGGTCAAGACATAGGACTACTGCGCATATCTGATGTACCTTTCTTATTATACCATGGCTAGCGCCACATTTGCCTCTTGCGCCAAAAATTTTTAAAAGGACATTTTCCCCACTCCGTAGCGACGACGATGATAACGATGATGTTTCTTACATTAGAAATTTCAAATTCGTATTTTTCGTCGCAATATCTCCGCTCGTAGGGCATGTAGAGAAAAAATAAGAACACATACTATACAATCGGAATGTATGCTATCGATTAAGCGTATATAGAATGTGATCAGTTCTGCCCTTATTGAGATATGATAATCTCGATCTCTCATAATTCGCCGGCTCGCGTAAAATAGCCACGGCAGTGTTGCTGCGCTTGGCTTAGAGACTAGTCCAATGTCTCTAGATAAATCTAAATAACAAGATCGCTAAAACATTTGTAAAAATCGATGAAAACTGTCCTTTCCTCCTTTGATAAATAAATAATCGTAAATAAATAAAATCGTCAGCAAATAATCGTAAAAGACACATAAAGTGAAATATATACTCGAGCAGAAATACATGATTTAAGCTGTTGAAACGAGAAATATACGCTTTTACATATAAAATTCCAAAATAATTGTAGTTTCCATCCATTTTTGGAACTTTCATAAGTCTTAAAAACGAGATAAGTCACGAGATATTCACAATTAAGCAAATAATAACGAAATGACATGCAACACAAATCATGTTTCGTTATCAAAACCTCACTTTTTCATGTCTATGAGTTCAGCCATTTATCGTGGCGGAATACTATATAATACTAATAACACACACATAAACACGAGCCCATTATAATATTATAATATTATAATATAAATTATGATTTTTCTATCTTATTATTCATATGTGAACTAATGATAATAATATTATAAATTATTATAATATATGATGAAATATAAGTAATTTTTTATTTCTCAATTAAAAAGCGAAATGGGTTTCTTTTTATATTCGTTGCTTTAAAACTCCTATTATGAATTATTTCAAAACATGAATTATTTCAAAAATTAAATCTCTCCTAAACTGTTGCGTTTTGGCATGATTTATACTATTTTGGATTAATGGGAGAGATATACTATTACTACAATTTATTAAAGCTTATATATTAATTAGATTGCCCCTTGCCCCTTACTGATATCGCCGAGTGACCGAGACTATCGAGAAAGTATTTTCGATCGCTTGAAACAAGTGAGTAGAACGAGAAAGATGGCTCACTGTCTTGTTCGCTCTTGATGCGTCGAAGCACACGGACATGGGCTCGTGCTTGTGTATGTGGCTATCGCCGTCTAATTCTGTGATTGTCACCATCAACGCAGAGTTCTTGGCTGAGTATTCAGGAGCCTTAATCCATATTAAAATCTTATTATCTTCTCTTACAACTTGCTGGCTCGCGTAAAGGTACACGGTATTAAAGCTACGCTTCCATTTAGCGCCGATACACTATTGTGTCTTCTGATTAGTTATTATTAGATTAGCTAGTAAAACTTATCTCCGTGTTTATACCACGTATTTTCATTTTAATAATGCTGGGTTTTCTGTAGCTAATTTATAATACGTAATTGTTATATAATGTAATAATACTATTATATTATATTATATATATAACTATATATTATAATTATGTGTTTTCTTAGTTTGCAGTAATTTTTGCTGGTGCACAAAAAAATATTGGCCCCGCTGGTGTTACATTAGTAATCGTACGAAATGATATACTTGGTCGTGCTATGAATGTGTGTCCGACAGTGCTAAATTTTTCTATCATGGCGAATGATAATTCTTTGCACAATACTCCTCCTGTTTTTCAGTAAGTATCATTGGTTATATTACTAATTTCATAATAACTGGATGTAAAATACACACAAGTATCGTACATGATTGATTCGACACAGACAAGGTATGATAAATCTTAAAAATAAATCTTAAAAAAGTTTATGAAACATTTTATATTTTTGCATCTAAAATTTTATATTTCAGAATAATACAGAAAATTTTTTTATATAATATTTTCTTCATATGTAAAATACAAAGAAAATATAAAAAAATTTAAATACAGTTAAAAACTTGCAGTTTTTACAGGACATATAAATTTATAATATTTTATATTTATAATAAACATTAAAGGAGTATATAGGCCAAACGCAGAATGTTATTGCATGATATCTAATTATCAATATTTAAAATACATGTATATAAATCGTATAATATGTACAAGTCATTAATCATGACCTTTGTTTCGTCTACAAGTGGGCATTATCTAATTCCCTTCACCTAAATCCCTCCAAATCTGCCTTGCTTATAGCCGATTCTTCCTCCTCGCTTTCTTGACTCTCATCCTTCTCCATCTCTCTCAATTCTATGCCTATTCTATGTTTCTCCTCCATTAAAATATTTGATGTACATTTTGATTCTTCTTGATTCTTTTGTCATCATATCGCTGATAATTGTCAGACTGTTTTTCTTCATCTTTTTTATTCGTTTCGCCACATTCTCACTACCGCTTAGCTCTTGATATCTTAACTTCTTATAATTATCCTCTTCGACTACGCTAACATTGGAGTTTCCATTTTACTAGTTAAGAATATGTATAAAATAGGCGTACCTGCATAAAGTGTAAAATATATATTTGCGAAAAAGTAAAATATTATATATATGTATCCAGAGTATTTCAGAAACAGTTGGCCAAACTTTAAGAACATATTCCACTTATTGTAGGGATGAAAAAATCACAAACATGGGTTTGGAAACACTTCTTTTCCAAGTTATAAACATTTTTTATTTTATACTTATACCTATATTTTATTTTATACTTAGGGGAAACCGGGACTAATAGATTCATTTTTCAATTTCGAATTTTTATAGACAAAATTAAGAGACTTATCGAAAAAATGAATTCTACATCAGTTACTACATACATTTGACTATCTAATAATATATTAATAATAAGGGGAAACTGATAACTAATATGAAAAAAATGCATTTTTCTAATGTATTCCATCTGATTCAACTAGCTCCGGGACCGGAGTAATTCGACTAAGATTATTAAAATAAAAATTAATGTATTTTAAGCTACATCTTTGGCTACATATTAATAAAACTTTTATAAAAATATATTTTATTTTTTTTAAATATATTTTATTATTTTAAAATATATTTTATTACACAAACATTCGCTTCGCAGAGCAAACAATACTTCTGCAAAATTTGTTCATTTCGTGCAAAAACACGTCGAATAAGCCTAGTTTTCGGGATTGGATATGATGGAACTAAACTTATAACATTTACCACTGAAGAAAATCTTTGAGTAAGTATTATAAGAATCGTCACTAAATGAGTCATACAGTTCCATGTTGTGATTAGTCTATTATCCCCATCCATTCATTTTTTAAAAACATTAATAATATACGATAACAGAAACACATAAACAAAAAAATCTGTTGGACTTTATTAAGTAAGAACTACTATCTTACTATCTAAGTAGAAATCAAATATCTCAGACAATCATATACGATAGTAATGATAAATTTTTATAAAATTTATAAAAATTATATTTTTATATAAAAAATATTTACTTAGGTGTATGATTTTTTTAAATTGTGGCATAACTTCTATCATAGATGTGTTCGCAATAAGATGTTACAGCAGACTTAGTGGCAGTCGCTGCTGTGTGCTCAGACACGTTTACGCATATCTCGCGTGTTTTCAATGTAGCCTTGATTATTCTATTTACCCCTATATTCAACTGACCTCTCCCCTATATCTATATTTTATTTTATACTTATATCTATATTTTATTTTATATTTATATCTATATTTTATTTTATACTTGTATCTACATTTTCATTAAAGAAATGGCTAGAAATGATTTCTTTCCGCATCGATGCATGCTTCGCATCGACGTCGCATGGATTGTCGAAGACGTTCAAAAATTCTAGGAATATTTCGTATTTTTTCACACGCAGCGGTAATACAATTGATATTCTTGTACCATATGTATGATACTCCTGTTGTTACTGTGAAAGTTCTCCGAAGCATGCATAATGCGGAAAGAAATCATTTCCAGCAATTTCTGTAATGAAAATATAGATATAAGTATAAAATAAAAAATAGATATAAGTATAAAATAAAATATTTATAACTTTGTTATGACCCAAATAGGTCATACCCAAAATCTACGTCTGCAGATTTCCTGCAGACCAGCAGTTAAAGCATCACTAATCAAGTCACCTACTTTTGATTTCAAAACCGATGACATACTTTACTTTAAAATACAACCACGCATTAATTCGGCCTAATTTGTATATATAAAAACGTAAGCCTCGAGCATCTTGGGGCCGTTCCGAAAAGTCAATAAGACTGCTATGAAAATCTCCGTTACTGCGAGCGCTACTGCGAGACGTCGTAAGATTGTAACACATCGAGTGACAAGCACTAAGTGACAATAAAACTTCTTACACGAACGCTGGCCTATATTAATTCGAGGACTTCGAGCCCTTACCAAACTCCGCCATGTCGTCCAATCTATAATTCCGCCACGCCATGAGCGGCACGTCGTATTTTGACAGTATGACTGGTTAACGGGGGGGGGGGGGGGTTGACCCATAAATTCTATAAACAGTGCTCGGAGCGGTACCTTTGCATCCCGAGCGGTACAACAACTTGGAAAGAAAGCGTTTCTGAATCCATATTTATATGACTTTTTTCATCCTTACAATGAGTGGAATATGCTCTTAAAGTTTGGCCAACTATTTTTGAAACACTCTGTATATGTCCATATACGTAAACTTTAAAAAATATATATATCTGCATATAAAATTTGCAATTAAGTATAAAATATAATAATTATAATATATAAAATTATGTATAGAATTATATATAATGTAAAGTATATATTGTTTAGTTCTTTTTCTGCACTTTTTTTTATTTATATCACATTACACAATTATATTTCAAATTATATTCAATAATAATAAAAGAATTATTTTTAATAATACAGGGTGGGCCATCTATTGGTACGTTTTTAAAAATGCGATCAAATGAGCATACATTGATATTTTTTATTAATTTTTTTTTTGTTGTGAAGCTAAAAGTATCCGCGTCAAGAATGAAAAACGATTTCGTTCATGTGGCTCCCTCTACTGGCCTTACAGTATGCCATTCGGTCACCCCAATTATTAATGACATTTTGGACTACCTCGGCGCCAATTTCACTCAAAACAGTCGTAATATAATGTCATCCACTAACATCCCTTTCTCACGAACCTTCCTCACCAATTTGCGTATAGCTCCTTCGGTGGGTGCTCTATCACGACCCATATTTCTTTTCAAAATTCGTACAGTTTCGGCGACACAGCACTGACTTTGAAAATAAGTTTTTAAAATTTCAAAACGCTCTTCAAGAGAAAACATGTTGTTTCGTGCCGCGGACGGTATGACTAATAAACTGTCAAAATTTCGGGTCTGTAGCTCGTTCGGTGTTGCCATACGACGAAATTCAAAAACGTACCAATAGATGGCCCACCCTGTAGTTACAAATACATTGTGCTGCAACATTACTACGATATTACGCGCAATCTTGCTAAAGGCGGACATTTTCATGATGCTATAATATGATATTGTAACAGTGTTGTAAATACATTGCACAGTCTATTTGCAATATTACAACATTGCAATATATCTGCAATCATTTTGCAATCCTTCTATATGGATAGAATTATAATTTACTGCTTTCTTTTCTGATAGGCGTTAGTGCAATAGATTTTGGTGAAGTCTTATGGAGCCCATTTTGTGTATTTCATACATCACTTATACACTCAATTTTTGTAATTACTAATTCTCCAATTGTAAAATTTTATTCATTGTAGGAATAAATAAAATGAAATATGTAGATATTTCGATTATCTATCATCAGTACAACAGAATTGCTTGGTTATTAAACGATAATATTCGAAAAAGTTAAATTAACATTCTTTACGGATCTTTGAAAAATTAACTACTGTGTACGCTTAAATTCTTCAATATAATTGCGTCAAACCTTCTTTTATAAAAACCAAATTGGCGTCCTGAATGCATGTACATAATTTTCATTTTTTATGTGTTAAATTGTAATGTGACCCTCATATTAAATATTACGTTACTTTTCAGACTCGACTGTCTTAATGTTACACAGAAGTCACAAATTCTGCACAAAAAATAAGAATAGATCCATAATAATTTGGTATATTCGTTAAAATTAAAAATTTCTCATTAAAATAAAAATGTGGTTCATATTAGGATTAAATATATGAAAAATATATAATGATATTAAAAAAAACATTAATCTGTTAATAAAATAAAAATATTCCTTATTACCTGTGTAAAAATCATGCTGCAACGATTCTTGAATGTAAACCAACAATTATTACTGCTCATGCATATCGTCAACCATTCTTATTCTATTTAATTGTTACTTTAAATTGTCGGAGGACACGTCAATCCATTAAGATAGGAGAGAATAAATGCGGGAAAGATTAGGAGAAAAATCAGTGGAAAGGGAAGTTAAAGAAGAAGTGTAAATCTCAAGTAGTTTGTCTGTATCACTTTGTTTAATAAGGCCTTACTTCTGTTTTTAGTAATTATTGCGAGAAGATTAAATCTTGCCGATGACCTTGCACTCAAATAGCAATAACTCTGGAACTAAACGAGATATAAACAATTTTTAAAAAACCAGTTACTCGGAAGATTATAGCGATTGTATTGTAGTGCTGCAAATCGTACGTCGCTAGGATCCGTTGCCAAGTAATTCAAAAAGTTCGCTTATTTTTTTATCAGACTATATCGTTTAAAAATGAATTTCGTTAAAAGATTAATTTAAGTGATTTAAATTTTCTATTTACATGTCTATGACATTTTATTTTTGTTCATTTTTTTACAAAATAAAATAGGTTTCGATATATAATTTATTCAATATTGTTTCAACGTTGCAGCAACATTAATAATCAATGTGGAAGAATTAATATAAATACAACATTAATAAAACATTGACACTTCAATATTCATTATTATATTCAACATTGCAACATCTCAGCAATATTTTTTCAACGTTCTGATGAGGGTGCATTTGGAAATCTACTCGTAGGATAAAGTAGGGTAGAGTATGAGCAAACTCAAAAAGTCAATAGAGTAGCACTATGTTCAATGATTTTACGAACGTATAGAGCAAGATTTTAAGGTAACAATGTCGGAATCTAGTTTGCCGAAATAAAATATTATTTTCTATAGTAATAGCTATTCTTTTTATTTATTTCACCTTTTTTGCAGAAATCGGTCTCTTTTTAATATTTTTCTTTCTAAATTCAAATGTATTTAAATATGTAGGAAAATATAATCTAATGTTCAGAATAATCATAGAAAATAAAAAATTTGTACTTACCAAATTGATCGATTAATAGAAGAATATCTAAATAATTAAGTCTCTGTTTTCCAAACGATAAGAAACATGACGCACTATAATTGGATCAATGAGAGATGTTACGTTAGTTTTATTTTGTTCTATTTTGTGTCCACTTTTACCTATATTCACGCTAAAGTGATGAGGCGGATTTACTCTAAATCTCTGAAAATTCAAAGGTTGAAAAAGCTACTCTAGAATACGACCTAGTGATTTTACTCGATATTTCTCATGTAGTATGTCAATTTTGCAAGACTCGAGTCAATTTTCGAACGGCAGTAATATTTTTACTCGGAGAGGATTTCCGAATACACTCCTTGGAAGCGTACTACTTCCATGTGAAGCGACTTTCACCCCACCTTCTACTTAAAGGCGCACGACTTTCACGCGAAGCGACTCTCACTCCACCTCCCCCCTTGCTTAGGGGCGCACGACTTCCATCCCATTTACATAAAATGCACCGCTTCGCGTGGAAAATCATGTGCCCCTAGATAGGGAAGAAGGAGGAAAGTAGGGTGGGAGTCTCTTCCGGTGAAATTCGTACGTGCCCAAGCAGGAAGGGAGGGGGGGGGGGGGAGTGAAAGTCGCTTCGCGTATAAAGTCGTATGCCCCTATGCACTACTATACATATATAATAATAATAAAAATGATGAGAAAACAAGTTTTGAAAAAAAATTTTTGTTTTTAGCAGGAAATCTATTTTAAAGTAATTTTTTTTCTATGTAGAAAAGAGACGTTATTTTTTAAAACTACTTTGTTAATAACTTTTTAACAAATGGCGACCGGCTAAAACTTGTTGGAGGTTACTCAAGGTCATGATCTTGATTATATATATCAAGATCATAGACGAAGTTTAACCTTTTCGCAATAATTACCCTGTTTTTTTAATCAGAAATCATCCTCTTATAGCAAGAAGGTTCCATGTCTTCTTATTTAAAATTATGATTTATTCATTCAATGATTTATTTGATGGTAAGAAATAACAGATAATTTGTCAGTAGATCTATTGTATTAATAAGAGTTTTTTTATTCTTGTAATTCATTGCCTTTTCGTTTGTCCAATGTAAATCGCTTCACAGTCTTGGCAGTTAATCTTATACACGTCACATTTATTCATTGTATTTAAGAGACCTTTTCCTGTTTTTATGAAAGTATTAAGCGAATTTATTGGTCTATACGTCAGATGAAAACCAAAATTATCTGTTACAGTTTTAAACTTTTCAAAGACATTTTTAACGTATAGAATCATGAAACTTCTTGGAACAACATTGTTTGACTTACGTCTGGAACCACTTTTAAGAGCTATCCTTGAATGATTTTTTATTCAATTATTAATAGTTACAACCGGCGGTGTAACATTTTTAATTATATGCGAAAATTGGAATTAAGTTATTATATGTCTGCTGCGTCGTTACCGTGTAAGGAGTGGAAAGGTAGACGGTACGGCGTGATTGGGATTGAAAGTGTGGATTGTTTATTAGAATAGAGGTACAATCAATATGGTGACGAATCTCAGGCCGAGCGAACAAATCGTGAGACTGCAATCGCCGATGTGTCGCATACTACAAAATTCTTAAAGAGTATTTAATTGAATAGAATTTGCTGAGAATTAATATTAATCATTCGAACTCTTTTATATTGAATTTTGATATCTTTATGAAGATTAAGATGATGATGTCTAAATACAATTATTGTCTAATTTATCAGAATGTAAAGTATTTGACTCGACTTTTAGCATTCATTCTTCTGAGATCGAAACAGTAGTTAATTCAAGAAATTTACGTTCATTTAGTAAAGAAATTTGAGTGCAAATGTAGTATAACAGACAGCGCACTGGTCTGATATTCTAGAGATCCTGGGTTTGAGATCTCCGGCAGAATCGAACAATTTTTATACACGTAGCTCTTCCTGAAAGGCAATGGCAAACCATTGAGTGCTATATTTGCCCAAGAAACCTCTCTACTAAAAATTGCCGTCCGAAATCGGTGTTTAAACTGTAAGTCCCTATATACGTTCCCCATGTATGATTAGTGTGTGCGCAAAGGTATATGAGAGGGAGGCACCTACGCGCTGAGATAGTGTATGGCACTTGAAGAAGAAGAAGTAAGAAAATTTACAATAGATCCGAACAATTCAAGCCATTTCGTATCAAAGGAGAAGAGAAGAGAGTGGATCGAAAGAAAAGTAATTAGGGCGCTAAATATAATATTTTACTATTATATAATAAATACAATTTTTATTATTTACAACGTATCCTGCCAGAACTCAGGTTACCGTCCTACTATACGAGAATATTGGAAATCTGATGGGATTATCGCAAAGATTCTTTCCGCGAAGAGGATCTTCAGGGTCTGACGCAAGACGGCCATTTGCAAATATTTAAATGAAAAGTCAACGTAAATTGACTGGAGGATAATATATAGATGGAAAAACTGAGCAGTTTCTATAAGCGCGGTCAGCCCAGGCGAAGGGGAAGAATTGAGCAGCTTCTACAAACGCGATCAGCCTATTTGGGGTGTAGGAGAAAAAACAGAATGAGAGAAAACTGAGATACATATTCTTTTTCAAGAATTATTATATTATTTTAGATATTCTAAGCTCGACGTGTCCCGCTCCGGATTCAGATTGAATTAACCTTCAGAGGACTTGCATGTTTTTTATTTTAAGGACTAAAACTTTTTTGTCAATATCATGAAATTAAGCAGCAAAAAAAAATAGCGTCATTACCGAATCATTAAAGGGACCTCTGGTCTTCCAAAAGTTAAGAATAATCTATACTGGATCGAAGAATAATCTGATCTGCTCGATTTTTGCATTTATATAGGCGTAAGTTGTTGGCACTTGGGAGGAAAGGGAGGTTTTCTGAAAATTGCCAAAGGATATTGAGCTTTCCATAGAAATATTGGTTGTGCCAAGCACAATCGTTAAAAAATCGCAAAAAAATGATGAATCTCAAGTACATCCTTTACACAGATGGAAATTTGTCGTGACATTGTGTTATTATTTGTCATATCATATATGTTATCACTATTTATATTTATAAGTCAAAAGTTTAGAAAATTCTAGAATTATTTATTGAGTGTGAGAGAGATCTTTCTTAAGAAGAGGCAGATAAACATCAGGCAAACCTTCAGTGTCACTTTGCTTATTGATACCATTTATTTGTATTTAATGTATATCATTTCAGAAATTCTTTTTTTCATTAATGATTGTTCTGTGTCTAAAATTCTTATGTTATCTCAATCAAATTCATGCATCTCATTCAACTAGTGAAACCACTGACATTTCAGAGATGCATCTTTTTATGTCAGCCTTATGTTCTTTTATTCTTTCGACTTTTTAATTTCCTTTTTGTTTGGCCAACATAAGAAGAATCACAATTTAAACAATTTATTTTGTAGACTACTCCACAATGGTCCTCTTTACGCAAAGGATCTTTTCCAGTTTTTATAAATCTATTCATTTTATTTATGGGTTTATAAGCGATATTAAAGCCATGAATATGTGAAAATTTTTTGAATTTTTCCGATACTTTGCCTAAATATGAAAAATTTTTTCTTTGAATTAGAATTAGAATCGCTTTCGTTATTGTTGTCCTCATGATTTTTATCTAAATTAGTTCTACTTTAAGTTAAGATTCTATTTTTTATTGTTGAAAAGATGAATTTAAGAGGATAATTATTTATTAAAAGAGTGTGAATTAAATCAGAGATGTTTTTTCCTGAAATTTTGGATGGGATAAAAGCAAAATTCTATCTAATTGCCCGATGATTACACCCCTTTTATGTACTAACGGATGATTAAAAAAATAATTTAAATATCTCCCTGAATTAGTAATTTTTTATAAATATCGGAGATAATTCTTCCTTCTTGTCTCATTAGTCTAAAAAATTTATGTTTTCATCGCCAAAGTCAACTGTGAATCTAAGCCTTTCATGACATGAAGAAAAAGGAAATTAAAAAGTCAAATAAAAGAACATAAGGCTGACATAAGAAGATCCACCTCTGAGATGTCAGTGGTTTCACGTCACTAGTTAAATGAGATGCATGAATTGGATTGGGATAACATAAGAATTTTAGGCACAGAACAATCATTAATGAAAAGAAGAATTTCTGAAATGATATACATTAAATGCCAAATAAGTGATATCAATAAGCAAAGTGACACTGAAGGTTTGCCTTTTATGTTTATTTGCCTCTTCTTAAGAAAGATCTCTCTCACACTCAATAAATAATTCTAGAATTTTCTAAACTTTTGACTTATATTATATTATATATATAAATAGTGATAATATATATGATATGACAAATAATGTCACACACAATGTCACGACAAATTGCCATCTGTGCAAAGGATGTACTTGAGATTCATGATTATTTTTTTGCTGTAAAACAGGTAACGATTCTATTCTCACACATTTCGATTAGAAGATATCAATGATACGTAAATTTGTTAAATTAGAATCTGGAAATTCTCGTTCTACACTTTTCGTAATATGACAATTGGCGGTGTAACATTATTGTGCGAGGCACCTTCACATGGTGAAAGAACACATTTATATATAATAATATCACACGACGATTGAATTTAATTGTCAGCTATATTGTTACGTCCAAACCTTCCTTGAAAATTTGGTCAAGGAGACAATGAGGGAGAATGGGGAGAGTATGGAAGGACAGTCAGACTCAACCTCACAGATATACGCGCGGAGGCGAACATCTGTGAGTCGTACGCACCTTTTAAGTCCTGGAATGTGGGTCAACGTCCGAAGGGACGCTATGACACCTGTTCCACTGGACAGTGCGAATGTCCTACTTTTTCGGTCAAGGAACTTAATCCCTTTGACCCGGGACTGGATCTCGTGCGATCTCAGGTATTCAAGGGAAGTGAATGCGAGAGGTGATATTAATAAAAGACAGGGAAATACCTTAGATTACATTTATTAATAAAATAATAAACAAAGGGTTTTGTACATTATAATTTCTCTTTACATAAAAAATATATACTATTATATCTATAGAAAAAATATATACTATCTATAGAAAAAATATATACTATCTTGTGAATGAATGCGTGCGTGCGTGCGTGCGTGCGTGCGTGCGTGCGTGAGAGAGAGAGAGAGAGAGTGTGTGTACAATGAATGTGTTTTTCCATGGGAAACGCGGGGGTGGATTGTAAATAATTATGGCTTACTTGGTAGCTGTCCCCAAGATATCGGGTAGGTTCTAGGCGAGTGGCCAAGGAGATCCGTCGTCAGCGAAGAGCGTCTGAAGTCGCCGTGGCGTATGGCTAACTTCAGTTGCGATTTGATTACAAGTTCGCACTCGGACGGGATCGCGAACTGGCGTGATTAGCGCGAGTTATAATAATTTTCGGACTGTCCGAGACAATGAGTAACTGAGCGCGAACTCCACGTGGACTGAATGGTTTAAAATTCTGTACTGACGTGAATCGGGTGCTTCAGGATTTCGTACTATGCTTCCGCGGGACCTCTATTTATATCCCGAAAAAAGGGTGTTGAGCCCTTTGTCTAGGATGCTAAGTTAATTGCAATGTCACTCGGGATTTACGATTTTTATAACGTTCTATCGTTGTTGATCTAAAGTACATAGAGTAGTTTCGAGAAGAAGAGAAAGTGATTTATGGTTTTCCTTAAAGAGCCAAGATTGCTCCGAGACGGATGAATTCTGTTATTCTCGTGGAAAATATGGCTAGATAAACAGATGGTTACCATGCTACCATTGTCAGTTGCGAGTCTGGTTTCAGATAACGCTCCTGTTGTCAGTTATTCTATGCGTTTACGGTTTTTTAAGTGCGACATGGCGCCTGTTTTCTAAGATAAAATTGTTAGTCAGTCTCGGATGATAAAGCCTAGATTTTTATTATTGCGTGACTTCGGTACATTTATAATGTCTTTGTCTAATCTTGTCTCTTTTCGGGCCTACATTAAGGTTATTATTCTTTCCAGGTTGATTGACATTTACGAGTTTTCGCGGCGCCTGTCCGGTCCTTTTTTCAATTCTGTCAGTTCATTATCAGAAGGGGCCGCTCGGGTCTTGTAGACGCCAACCATAGTCGCGGCGAAGAAAAAAATCGTGGCGTCTGTAGGACGTAACAATATGTAATTCTGCGTTTTAAGAATATTGTGAATTTACTGAAGATGGCCAGATTGTGGCCGAAACGTCTAATGTTTTATTAATGTAATGTGATAATTAAATATCACAAACAACATCTTGTGCGATGATTTGTTATGCTCTTCTTTTCATACGTTTTAATTTTTAGTGATTTTTATGTAGGATTACAATGCGATAAGGGTGTCGGCTCGTGCGAACAATTTCCTCATCTCCGGATAGAGTTATCTCGAGGAATTTCGTTCGGCATCACACGCATCGGCACATGGCACGCAAGTGACTTGATAGCTCGCGCTAGCCAATTGATTGACGCCAATTGATTGACGCACGTGTTACGCCATACCGGCGTGATAGAGAGCAGTACTACTATCCGAATAAGTTTTCGCTTGAAATATTCACGTAAATGTTTGAACTAGAATATTTTATATAGGCGATGTGAAACTAATTAACAAAAGCAAATATAACGCAAAATGAGAGAGGGGGGGAAAGAAAGAAATTTATACGGACGTAACAGTGATAAAAATAAAATGTTGTGGACAGCAATTATTTAATATTGATGTTAACCAAATTCTTATTTTTATTTTCTGTACAGAATTTGTGATTTCTGCATAACAA
Organism: Acromyrmex echinatior; assembly: GCF_024713525.1. Lineage (NCBI taxonomy): Eukaryota > Metazoa > Arthropoda > Insecta > Hymenoptera > Formicidae > Acromyrmex > Acromyrmex echinatior. The sequence goes on from NC_141854.1 coordinate 438,408, forward strand.
TCATAATTAAAACAATCAGGATTAAAAGATAACGTAATATTTAATATGAGGGTCACATTACAACTTGATACATACAAGAAAATGAAAATTATGTACATACATTCAGCCAACTTGGTTTTTATAGAAGAAGATTTGACGCAATCATGTTGAAAAATTTAAGTATATATAATGGTTAATTTTTCAAAGATCCATAAAGAACATTAATTTAACTTTTTCGAATATTATCGTTTAATATCTAGGCAATTCTATTGCACTGATGATGATGATTGGATAACATTGGATAGCGTCGAAACGTCTACATACGTATATTTTAAATATTGATAAATAGGTATCGCATCCAATGATGCGCTGTTGTGGGAATTATTCTTACACGGGAATGTTCGTGCGTAAGCTGCCGTTACAGTTTCGTATTGGCTGCTTTCACATCGTATCGGCAATACGCATGCGCACAAACATCTTGTGTGAGAATAATTTCCACGCATCACTGATCGCATCTATGATGTACTACTATCTCCTGCGTTTTGGTCTATATACCCCTTTAATATTTATTATTTTCAGGCGTTACTTTTCAGTTACTTTGTCGTTACTTTGTATAGTAAACAATTTGATGACGATGTTGTAATTTTTTATGACGGTAAAGGCTTAAACACAATAGGCGTAGGTAATAGGCACAGGCAAAAGGGAATAACGAGTCATCCAATCAGAACTCTGGGATATAATATCGAATTTACACATCAGAGCTCTGATTGGACGGCTTGTTATTCCCTGTTGCCTGTGCCTATTGCCTATGCCTGTTGTGTTTAAACCTTAACACAAACTAACTAAACGTTAAGGTTAAGTTAAAGTTAGAAACTCACTTTGAAAAATAATTTGTCATCATTACGCGTTATTTATTAAAAAAAGTAATAAGTAACGAGTAACGCGTAACATTACTCGTCACAAATAACGCAAGTAAAAAACTAACGCGTTATAAATGAATGGAAAAAGGAATTTTTTTTTTTCAATAACAAATGACTTTTTCAACCCATACGTAAGTAACGATTGTGTTTGAGATCGGTAATTCGAAAGAAAAGCAAGAATTCTTTCAGTCGACCGACATTAATTGTCATTGAACGCATGCATAAATTGAGCTCGTGATTTCATCTCGAGCATGATCTTAATCCTCGTTAAAATCATCGAATTCGTCGTTCTTTGTTCTTTTTAAAAACAATTCGTTACACGCAAACAAGTTGTCGTTACCGGCAACGGACAATCGAAAGTTCTAGAACGATTCAATTCGCGCACGCGAGCGCCGCGCTCCGACGAATACATCACGCGCTGTCACCAATCCCACGCACGGATTTTCTGTCGCGCATGACTGTTACGTTGAACGTCGTTAGAAAAGAATCCAAAGCGCCAATCAAGTTTGTACACCTAATGCCACGTAATAATTACGATTGTGGCAAATTTTTATTGGATTTCTTCCAAGAAGAAAGCCCAGACCGAAAGTAATAAATGATTCGATCTCGCCGTCCCTTAGGGCAGATTGCTTAGATAGTTTACATCGTTTACACCGTTTACACCGTTTAGAGTTCTTAAAGTCATAATCTCACTTCGTAAAATCGCCGTGCTAACCGCTTAGTGAAATCGCGATAAAACGAATCTTTCGAGAAGTGCCGAGAAAATCGCCGAGATTTTCCATTACCGCAATACCAAAATATCATTTGGTAAAGGTGACCGCATTCAATATTCTGTTAATCTAATATTTAATTAATTATATTTTTTGACTCTGTAACTGATCATATTAAAGAAAATTCTTTTGTTAAATTACAAAGAAACGGAGTTCTCTTTACTGTCGCGTATCATATCAACCTTGTGTCGTTTTCTCACTCGAACCTTTCCGCGCGGTGCGCTCTCGCACATTTTTTTGGTCCTTCGAGCCGGATTTGAAATAGCGAGAAAGACAGTTAGACAAACGCCGCATCACTCTAAAATTTCACGTCATCGCTCTCTCTTTGATTCGCTCTCGCACAATTAATTTTTCCAACTCTGATGTTACTATTACCGTCATAAAAAATTCACAATGTCATTATCAAATCGTTATTATAATAAAGTAACGATCAACAAAGTAACGGCGTTACAAGTGACGCGTTACTGCCAATCCTGATTATTTTTTAACATAGTTCAAAGAGCCAATTATCATCATTATATTTGTTATATTTATGATTTTATATCGTAATTTGTAATATATTTTAATATATTTTTAATATATTTTTTAATATATTTTAATTTTCTCTAGTACAAATTCTGATTCTCTAGATACAAAACATTTAATGTTTTTATATACATATTCTTGTTTCTTAATGGAAGCTTTTACAATCATTAATATTCGTATATCGGTAACTATTTTAGAATTTATGTGATGGGTTTAGTATTTGAATGGATCAAACAGAATGGAGGAGTCGAAGGTATGCAAAATTCTGCCAGAAACAAGAGTAACAAAATATATAATGTGATTGATGGATCAGAAGGATTTTATGTGTGTCCTGTAAAGTCAGATGTACGTAGTAAAATGAATATTCCATTCAGAATAGAAAATGGTGACGAGGAATTGGAAAAGAAGTTTCTTTTAGGTGCTACAGCTCGCAGTATGTTGCAGTTAAAAGGTCACAGGTCAGTAGAAAATGTAATAATTAAAATAAAATCTCAATTATAATGGCAATGATTTATTGTTGCAAAATTTTTTATCTTTTTGGAAGAAGGTAAAAAAGGCGCCAAGTACAGGTACTTCTTAATAAAGATAAGATGGTATGGTATGGTATATATTATGGTATATATTTCAATATGGTATATGTTTCAAATGTATCGGAGGTCTTACTCCTTCGGTTATTCCTCCGGTACGAGATGTCTAAATACAAATTAAACGTATACTAATTCTGTACATATTTCCAGTTATGATGTCCGGCTGATAGACATTATATATTAAATGTAAATCGATTTTTTTAATGTTATTCTTCAACTGATTAAAATCGTATTTCATAAAAACAATATTATCGCAACTATATAAAAAAACTATATAAAAAACTGATAAATGTTGAAAAAATGTAGAAAAAACGTTGAATCTACTACATTTAGGTATCTCGTAAATATCTTTTAAACGTTTAATATACTATATACAAGGTGCGTCCCAAAATTTTCCCAACTTTTTCAATAGGGATAGATCGGGTGGCGCCATCCGTGTGTTCGATTGCGCGTTTGAAAGGTACATCCCTAGCTGACTTCCAGTAAAAATTTCATGACATTTGGTTCAGTGGAAACGAAGTTATGGCGTCTCAAGTGTCAGTATGTTGTATACATCGGTACGAGAATGAACTTCGAACAAAGAGCCAATATTAAGTTTTGTTTTAAACTTGGTAAAACATTTACCGAAACCCATAATTTGATGAAACAAGTTTATGGTGATAATTGTGTAGCCCGTGCCAGTGTTTATGAGTGGTATACGCGATTCAAGAACGGTCGTGAGGACATAAATGACGACGCACATACAGGTCGCCCAAAATCGACAATTAACGAAAATTCCATCGAAGTTTTTATGATTCCAAGGGTATTGTGCACAAAGAATTCGTTCCAGCAGGCCAAACAGTTAATGCTGTATTCTATGTAAGCGTTTTGAAGCGTTTGGTGCACCGCATTCGTCGTATTCGGCCAGAATATCGCGAAGGAGGAAGTTGGCGCTTGTTACACGATAATGCGCCATCTCACCGTTCGACACTTGTCACTGATTTTTTGACTAAAAATCACATTTTAACAATCAACCATTCCCCGTATTCGCCTGATATGGCACCTTGTGACTTCTACCTATTCGGCAAAATGCATTTGTCCATGAAAGGAAAGCGGTATGTGGACGTAGAAGACATCCAAAGGGCTTGTACCACTATTCTGAAGGACGTGCCTTTGAACGACATAAAACACTCATTTGAAATGCTTTTAGATCGTGCCAAACGTTGTATTGAGTCCGACGGGGACTACTTTGAATAAACAATTTGAATTTGAAAAAAAAAGTAAATTTTGTTGTTTTATTTCAAAAGTTGGGAAAATTTTGGGACGCACCTTGTATGTAATTTTATTTGACGAATTAAAGATAAGAGAAGTAAGGAGAAGTAGGAGTCAGCGCAATACTTGGTGCGCAAGTATAACAATGGATATGTTTAAAAGTCCATTTTTAATCTAACAAAATGATGTATAATGTCCGTATAATGTCTGTACGCATTTCAACTTACTTCAAGTCATTCTCAAGAATTAATATAATACTATCCTGTACAAGTATTGCGTCAACCATGATACTGTTACGTCCAAGACCTGGGGTTCTTTTATTTAAACGGAAAAAAAGGAATTTGGAAGGGGTTCAGGAAGGACTGACACCGCTCTCATGGTTTTCTTATTGCTCTGAAGTGCAAAGAAACACTTAAATGGATGTGGGTCAACGTCGATATAAGACGCTATTATCCAGTCTGAGAGAATGCATCCATTGGTCCTCCTTTTAGGCCAAGGAACTTAATCCTTTTGATCAGGGATCGGACCTGTATGATCTTTGAGAAAACGCAACGATCTCGGAAGAATTAAGTCGTGCGTGCGTGCGTGCGTGCGTGTGTGCGTGCGTGCGTGCGTGCGTGCGTGCGTGCGTGCGTGCGTGCGTGCGAGCGTGCGTGCGTGCGTGCGTGCACCCTCCTCGTAAACCGGCGACATCTTTACAGTTCGCGCCAAATTATCCACCAAAGAGGCCGCGACCTCTTGGGCATCTTTCTTCATGTGCACAGGTCTCACGGGAGGCCTGACATTCGCACAGTACAGTCCCCCGACGGGACGCTCCCTCTCACAGGAGGGACAATGGGACGCCCGCCGACTCATTACAGTTGAAGTAGCAGCGGGTTCTGTTCACAGAAGACAGCTCTTAACCAGATATCTGAAGTACCGGGCAGGTTTTCCCTTGAGAATCACTATCCGGGCCGCAAACTAGCCAAGGGCTAACTTTCCCATTTGAGCCACTCGGACATTGATGGGCCCATATAAACCCAAGGCCGCGCCGCGTTTACCGAGCAGTACCCAGGCGAACGTCAGTGTGTACTAGCCGACTTCCGCGATGGTACCGCGGACCTCTTCAGAAATGAAGGAGTCATCAAACCCGCTTAGCTCTACGCTTCACACGGGCCAACTCACACGCCCTCGCAAAATGTCCATAAAGTGGTCCCGCATGTGGGATGCAAGCGCATCTGCTGTGGAACTCTTATCCTTGTCAGAGACCTTCAACATGAAGGCCTCGGTTACTCCCCTCCTCGGCCGCATCTCGCCAACCCCGCATGATGTTATCGCCTGACGTATAAGGTCGGCAAAAGACGGGTAATCCTCCGAATTCCAATTAATAGTAATAGCAGAGGATCTCGAGACAAGCCGTCTCTTTGCGAGGGTGTCACCATCGCCGCAGCGCGACCCACCCCAAGATCAGTGGCCGCTCTCCACGTAAGGGAGCCTAACGGCACCCCGACAACCCCCGACAAAGGGATCTCCTAGTCCCGGGAGGAGAAAGAAGAGAGGGAGCAATTAGCCATCTTCAATCTCCTGACCTTCCTCCTCAGCCGTCGCTTAGCGGACTTGCCAAACGACTTTCTTGTTTCAATCCCCTGCCGGGGAGCGACCTGTCGCAGCGGGTCGCCGACCACCATCGGCAGAGACTGCCTTCGTAAGGCGGCTACTACGCCTGCACCCAGCGACAACCGCCGCATAGGAGGCAGGACTATCTTTGGCCTTGGGAGGGACAAAGGCCGCCTTACGACGTCCTACCGTCCGAGTGAAACTCCGGCTCTTAGGAGAGTTGGAGAGTTGGAGGAGGAATCTCCTCGGACAGAGTAAAATCCCCCAATCTGTCCAGGCGATCTCTCAACTCGCCAATCGTTGAGATCACCTTGGCGATACCGGTAAGAATCGCCGGATTCCCAGACAAGAGAATGGGCGAGACAGGTCTCGCCCGTTCAGACTCTTCGGATATCTTCGACTTCCAAGGATTCTTTTTGCTCGACAAGCAGGTGAGCCCAATGGGGCTCTCGCACCTTTTTTTCCCGTCCTTGGGTCCAGACGGTCCAAGGGCATTCTCCCCACCAGAGAAGAGTGGGCCTCTGAATTTCTAAAGAGAGATCGATCAAGGGGAGACCGTTTTCCAGGTCCGGTGGTAGTCATTGGTCCACTGAAAAATGTCCACACGGCGTTAGTGACTCCACCTCACCCCTGAGCATAGCGTTTTCCCTTCGGAACTCTTCGACCTGCTCATTGCGGATAACGGTCACCCTTGAAGGCCGTAGCCCGGATAAGTAGAATGCCCTCACAGGCGAGATGAACGCCGCTCTTCTGGCGGCCGCTCATCTTTCATGCTCATCAAGTGGCAATATTCCGCTTCCTTGAACTCAGGTCTTGACAGCCTCAGTGGCCTTCAACATCGAGATTCTCGCTAACCTGGTCAAGGTATCATCCACCTCACACCGCTGCCCCGGCGTGAAAAAGATGGAGGGTATATACATCTGTTGTCAAATCTCCTCGCTGAAGTTTGAGTCCAGACGCCGATACCGAAAACTCGACAAGGACCTACCGAGGATCCGGTCAATCAAGTTATCTTTCACGAAGGCCTCACAAGGCAGACCAGAGCCCTCCAGACGCGGTCGGTTCCTGTCCCGTTTAATTCTCCTACAAGATGGAGTGACTCCTACCGAGCAACCCCCACCACCGAGTGTCCATAACATTGACGTCCGACCTCGCAGAGGATCTTCCTTTATCTAGACCAGAGGGACCGGCTTCCGCCAAATACTATATACCTCTCATTAAGTACTATAAGCTGAATTTGTAACTCCAAAAGAGCTGCAACATCCATCGGGGAATCGGAAGTTTCTACAGAGACGGTGATAGGAGTGGACGTCCACGCCGCCATTCTCCTTCCCTCCCCCCAACCATTTTTATCGAAGGAACCGAAGGATTGCCGCGAAACACCTCTATTAGTGGCGAGATACCACCCCCTGATCGGAAAAATGCGAGAGCTTTCAGATAATCCACAAGTCCGACAGGGGGGATCCCGGGGATCCGCATCTCGTCCCACTGATCGACCATGTGAAAACGTAGCTTCGAAAGGCCGACCCGGTAAGCAACCGGTATGTCCAATTCAGGGACCCCCTTATAATCTCGAAGGATCGTCAGGCGGATCCTGATAAACTTCTCCTCGTCCGGGAGACGGACGTAAAAGAAGGGATTCCTTATAGGGGAATATCCTTCTGACCATCTCCGGATAGCTTGGACCGGCTCCTTCACCGATAATCTTGATGACACTAGCCTGGCTCCAGAGGATAATCTTCTGCCTGACTAGAGAAGACCGAAGCCTTTTCATGAACACTTCGAAGTAGACCGTAAGAGGCCATAAGCTCAAATCCCCGAGACGCATATCCCATCCCTTCGACTGTCTGAGATGACACGGCGAGAAGGTTTTCGCAGACGCAACACTCGATTCCTCCAGGCCTGCGCGATACCAGAGGAGATCTTTGTAGGTGCACTTTGTGCTTCCACCGGGCTTGCGGGGCGCTCGGTGGATTAGAGTCCAATGCAAATCCCGACACGAAGGAGGTCTGGACGCCTCTTTCCTTGCGCCGACAACTGAGGGCTTTGGAACTCCCTGTTGACTTAATGCCTAGATCCTTATGAGAAGACATTACTTTACTATAACATGGAGCTATTTTACAAGCCACTCTGGATTAGGTATACGATTTTTTTTTTCGGGTTTTAACGGATTTTCCATTTCGCCCCCTTCGCAAAACTATGAGTAAGGTGTACAGACTCCTCTTATTTAACGGAAGAATCCGTACGGAACGCTATTAGCATCCCCCCGCATCGGCATCTCCGGCCGGCTGCCCCGCCAGCAAGCGCTGATGGCGGCCTCAACCGCGATAATACGAGGTGAGCTCCCTCAACAAGGTGGCGTTCCACGAGGCGGATCCAATCTTGTATCTAATCCAAAGGTGCTTAACCTCTGCATTGTACGAGAATTACTTCGATGTTCCACGAACATTGAATGTATAAAACTGTTATTTAGATATGTAAGAAGAGTCGATGTCGCGCATTGGACTGGTCAAACACAAATAATATCACACGAGCATTCTGTACGTGCGGCCTCGCGTAAACGTATAATATATCGTTTAGAAATGAGTTTTGTTAAAAGATAAACTAAAGTGATTTAAATTTTCTATTTATGATATTTTATTGTTGCTCATTTTTTTACAAAATAAAATAGATTTTGACGTCTAATTTGTTCAATGTAGTTTCAACGTTGCAGCAACATTAACGATTAATGTGAAAAAATTAATAAAGATTTAATTTGTGGTTCAATTTGTTCAATATTATTTCAACATTACAACAACATTAACAATCAATGTAGAAGAATCAATAAAGATTCAATTTGTGGTTCAATTTATTCAATATTATTTCAACGTTGCAATAACATTAACAATCAATGTAAAAGAATCAATATAGATGCAATGATAAAACATTGACACTTCAACATTCAATATTGCAACATTTCAGCAACATTTTTTTCAATGTTCAATGTGCTGTATGGGGTACATGTTATCATTAATTATTAATAAAGTTTTTATTTAACTTTTTATTAATTATATTTTTCAAATTTCTGTCTTTGTTCTTCTGTAACGAAAAAGCCATTTTTCTTTAATGTACATATACTTTAATGTATATACTCTTTGTAAGTAAAAGCTAATAAAGTAGGTACTGTTCAAAATTTTTGTTACATTTAAAAGATCCATATTTTTTTTATAAAACTATTATTTCTTACTTGCTTATAAATAAATAAGTTGAAATACTCCGTATGCGCTCTTTTTCAATAATATATTTCTACTTGAAAACAGCGTATCAAAGAACAATAACTGACTGCGTGCGACTGTGAGGCGATTGCGTGAGGCATTCTTCATGACGTATATTATACCAAATTTCATTATTTTATTATTAATAGTATCGAAAATATTGCGGATTTTGCTCTTGAAGATTCCTCTCTACCACAATATTTCTAAAACAATTGAGATCGAAGATTTTTTCCAAAGCATGGATGTTTTACGTAAAGGCGAAATCTAAACCGGAGTTTCATCCCGAAATCGAAATGACACTTGGGGAAGTTCCCTTGTTAATTGTGTAAATTATTTAGTGTAGGGTAAGTGATCCAATAATGAATCAAATTTTAGAGGCTCGTATTTCTTTCAATTATTGAGATGAAGATCTGATTTTTTTTGCATACAGTTTATGAATTTAGTTTACTACATACTGTAAACAATAACTCTTAAGTTATTTCTTCAGTTTAGTTACAATTTCGATTATTTTAAAAAATGAGAAATGGTTCATTATGTACAAGGGGTGTCACATAATGAACCATGCTATTTTTTACAATGAACGACATTTTTTATACTATGAATTGTTTTAGGGGAAAGGATTATTTTAGATTTACTATATTTTAATGTATTTTAATATATTAATTAAAAATTTAATGTGATAATTAAAAATTAATTTTAAAATGTTTATTTAGAAAAGAAATAATTATAAGATGATAAGGATTAGAATAATAAATATTAAAAGCCGACTTAATTATTATATATATAGTTGTTTTTATTATTTTAATCTCTTACAATCAAAATTATTAAAAATAATAATTTTTTTATTACTTTAATTAAACTGCGAATTAATTACTACAATAAATAATAATCTGAGAAAATATATAATATAAAATATGAAATATGTTATTCAGATTTAATCAAACTATAATAAAAAAAACTATAGTAAAAAAAATATTTCAACATAAACATATTCGCTTTTGATTTCGTCAACAGCCTAGAAAATAATTATGAACATAACATTCAACATAAATAATGAAAAATAATCTCTCAACTTTATTGTTTTTTTTTTGTTTAATCGTCAACTGATAGTAAAACAAAAATTAACTCGAAACCAATTATTAGCAATGACAATTGTTGAATAAAATAAACAACAAACTTAAATTCTTAAGCGAATAAATCAAAAATTAAAAGAGATTTAAGGGTCATGCTCTAACGTAACTTAATTGCACTCATATCAATGGGGAAATAATACGTCGATTTTTAGTTCCATTAACTTGCGGTGGTGGAAGAATTAATTTAATGTCTTCTATTCTTACAGTTGCTAAATCAGGTTCCAAAGGCACAAAAAACCGCAAGTTTTCTTTGTCTTTTAATCTTAAATAAGAGAAGATAGTATAAAAGAAGGGCAAAGAGCCAATAACGTATAAAAGAATTTTAATTTAAATAAGCAAAATTAATACAAAACAATTAAAATAAACGTTTCAACTCCAATCGAATCATTTTCAATGCAATCTTACAATAATATAAACATCGTTCTAAATTAAAAATCCGTACATGATCTTACAATATTCTTACAATTCCTTAATATAAAATTTTTTCTTTCTGTGTAATACGCTGCGAGTCATTTCTATCAAGAATTAACAAAGTCATAAGAAAATTCTTAGTAAATCTGTTAAGAATCCAATAATACACAACGAGAAAAAAATGTAGACTGTAGTCCATTTCGTGGTACAATATAATAGTCTTTTTATTTTATAAGTTATTATAAGCAAATTCGCAAAGGTAACAAGCATCTGACTTACATGATGTCAAATAATGAAATAAATATAGAAATATTTCGTTATTTGACATAGTGTAAATCAGATGCTTGTTACCTTTGCGAATTTGCTTATGCAATAAAAGAAACAATTATACCTCCTTAAAATTTTCTTCATCACTTTCATCGAACAAAATCAGTTCTTCGTCCACAATGCACTCATTTAACACATTTAGTGTTGCCTTACTTATTTCTTCTGTCATGGCCAAAGAAACGGAACTGATTTTTTCAGGAGGTTTATTTATTAACAAATTTCGTTCTTCGTAAATAGATTTGGCAGCAAAAAAGGCGTTCGTAAACTCTCCTTTGAAATTTTCGTTCAAAAATGATCTTTCTTCGATATCCGAAAATTCTTGACTGATCAAAGGTCCTGCATCTTTTTCCACCTTTTCCATTTTTATCACAATAAATTTCGCAAATACATTTCAAAAAAATCACTTCTTGCAATCTTCACTGAACTCAAGTATCAACTGATGCCGTCACTAACTCACGTTGAAGTGATCGCTCACTGCCTTTGTTAAAGAACAAGATCAAATAGGATTCGAATTTCTTTGTGTAGAGATATACGTTACAGTAGAGAAGTAGTGTGGAAAGGAGGCCGAAAATTGTTGCCTGGGGCCATTAGGTATACAAATATACGAATAGGATCGGAACAGTGGATCGGAAGTAACTTAACATTGATGAAATTACGGACCAAATAAAATTACGATGAATAAAATATTTCTTGTATTAAATAATAATTATACGTATTAAAAGCGGCATTTTATTAATTTTATATTGAATAGAACATGTAAAATAATAAGATTGTTAATCAAAATTATGTTCAATGAATTATATTAAATAAAGTTAAAAGTGAAAATTTTAAATAAAAACAAATGTTAATTGAATTAATTTTATTTTACACAATAATATAATACATATTTAACATAATATAATAAAAAAAATTTTTTTAGAAAAAAAAGTGTAATAAGCAAGAACTCGAGTCGACAGATCGGTAGTCCACAGCTGAGCGCCTGAGCTATGCCACTTTCACGATAAGAGGCTCAACGCGAGCGGTATATACGGAACAGTGTAAACTTTAAACCGGTTTTTCTCGAAAATGACTGAAAGTTGCGTCATATCCCTTTGCCAAAGTACTCTACTACTAGAGTACTTTAACATATATAAGCCTTTTCAATATCGGTGATTTCAAATTCGCGCCCTCCTTGTAAAAACTGTATAATAGCTCTCAATTGCCCATTAGGTTCATATATATTTTTGTTAAGATAGAGAGCTCAAATATAATTTCGTTTCCATTAAAAAAAATAGATTTAACCTGACCTAATTTTGGTGACTCCACCTAAGGTCAAACGGATGTGATCAGTGAATATTTAAGTTTTACAATTTTTGTCTGAAATATTTTTCTCAAAAATACTTTTCTTTCGACTGTTTCTAGATTTTTGATACATCTTGCATAACTGGTTCAAGTTATTGCGCTGGATTTCGATACATATTTCCCACCGATCGACATCTCTAACGGAGAGAAGTCGGTCATTGGTGCTTGGCCATGTTCGTGGATCTCCGGCAGAGCGGCTGTCACACATATATTTATCGTATAGGGATTGCAAGCGCAGAAGCACATCAAGTATGTTCTTGCGCATTTTGAACATAAGAAAAGCAGTATCCAGAAGCCGCTATATTGCTGCGGTTATTTGAAGTTGGCGTTGCGTCATTATATCATTATGACTTTATGTTGAGTTTCTTCCTTTGGAAATTGAAAAAAATGTAAATTTCCTTTTTTCGGAAATTATTTGTACGTTTTTACTTGATACGTATTTATATTCACAATACGTACTTCAAAGTTACTGCAAGATAAATGTTTAAAATGGCCGCATTTGGTTTTGCGCAGAACGGTACGAAAAATCGGTTCGAAAACGAGCACACCTAATATACTTCTACCATAGTATGGCCAAGTGCTACCGCAGCGGCAATATATGTACTAGTAATCGCGGTCGGAAACTCGCCAGTCGGAATCTTAAATTTTCGATCGGAATCGTAAAATTTCTATAATAGGTGCAGATGAAAACGAAATTATACACTGGTATTTATTAACTAAGCTAGGAAATGATGTAACGATGTGCATGTGTTTTTGCTATTATGGTTTCCGAGCAGTGAAGTTTCCATCTATTTCTCTAGATCTAGAATGAATCGAACGAGAGGGACGGATAAAATGAACTTTTACGACCATTTTACAATCAGAGACCCTCAAGTAAGAGTCTGGTCACTCTCAACTATTAGGTGTATCGGAAAGTTCCGTCCATTTTTATGCAAAAAAGTATGATTATATTTAAGAAACAAGATGAAAACGTACATCAATCAAAATATTGTCTATCGTTAGCGATGACTTTTTCCCATCTTTCGGGCAGTAAACGAATTCCGTGGCGAAAGAATGACTCATCTTTGGAGGCTATCCACTCAGAGATCCATTTTTCGACATCTTCATAAGAATTGAAGTGTTCCTCTGCAAGTGCGTGTGCCATCGATCGAAACAAGTGATAGTCGGAAGGGGCACAGTCTGGTGAATAAGCCGCATGGGCTTAGCCAGCGAAGTGCTTCTAACATTTCCTTAACGAATTTTATGACGCGAGGTCGAACGTTGTCGTGAAGCAAGATCACTTTATGCTGTCTCGTTTCATATTCTGGTTGTTTTTCTTGCAATGCTCGGCTCAAACGGATAATTTGTTCTCGGTAGAGATTCTCTGTGACTGTTTGATCAGATTTCAACAGCTCATGGTACACTACACCCTGTTGTGATCCCACCAAATACAAAGCATTGCCTTCTTTCCGTGGATATTCCGCTTTGGCGTCGATGTCGATGGTTGGCCTGGATCGCAAATGATTTTTCGACGTTTGGGGTTATCGAAGTAGATCCACTTTTCATCACCAGTCACAATTCGGTGCAAAAATCCCTTTCTTTGTTGCCTAGCAAGCAGAATTTCGCAGGTGGTTTTTCGTCTTTCAATGTCTCTTGACTTCAGTTCATATGGGACCCATTTTCCTTCCTTGTAGATCTTTCCTAAGGCTTTCAAACGATCGAAAATAACAGATTGAGCATAATTTAATGTTTCTGCAAATTGTTTTTGCGTTTGATATGGGTCTTCATCCATCAATGTCTGCAATTCTTCGTCTTCAAATGCTTTTAGCCGTCCAGAACGCTCTTTGTCCTCCACATCAAAATCATCACTTTTAAAGCGTCGAAACCATTCTCTGCATGTTTTATCGGAAGGAGTACTATCATCATAAACTTCTACAAGCATTCGATGAGCTTCAGCTGCAGTTTTCTTCCATTTGAAGCAAAAGATTAACATTTCGCGCAAATGATGCTTATTTGGCTCAAATGTCAACATTTTCAATGCGATAAAAAGCAATGTTATTGATGCAAATGTATACTTTTATATACTGAATTTTATTGACAGATGGTAAAACTAAAAAATTAAGCTTGGTTTAGACATTAGAGTTATCGACAGTTCTAGCTATAGCTACTCGTCGCTAGATGGATAGAACTTTTCAATACACCTAATACATTTGATAGGACAATCTTGAATCAGACAAATATGGCGAAACTTCTCATGGAAAATCCTTTGTCACTTGAATTATTACAATATAATCAGGCACACAACAATTAGGTATTTTTTTTGTTACTAATAAATTCTTTATGGATAATAGCGCGTAATCACGGATAATACCTTAGATCAGGTTATGACCCCTATATATCCTGCAATACAGAGCCAAATATTGTGGTCATTCATATATACTTTCTGAAATATAAAGCAAAGTATTTCCGCCATATTTGTTCCGTGGCCAGACCTTTACTTAAGAGTCTCTAATTATAATATAAGTCTATAAGAAATATCGCTAGATTCAAAATGTCCGATACTCAAGGTGCATTCAGATGCAAACAGCGGAAGCAACAATCAATCAGCGAGGCAATACAGGCAGTGTAAAAAATATTTTTTATAAAGTAAATATTAAGCCACTGCACTTATCGCCTCGCTGATTGATTCCTATTTCTGCTGTTTGACACTTGCATGTGAATGCACCTTTATACTGTTCATTGAAAACGTGACAACACATAGCTGTGAATAGTGAGTTGGAAAGTGGAACTTTATTGAATATTTTTGAGATCCTGATAGCAAGCCGCAGAAACAAACAAAATCCAGACGAATTAATAGATATATCAGTACAACTTTTCGGATCAGAATTATTCGGTTTATCCCTAGATGGATTATTACGGATACAATCGGATTGTTTCCAAATCGATCAAAAAGTTTTCTACATCTTCCAGCTGTCGAAATGTCGATTCCGATCAGAATAAATTAATGAGAATTAATCAGCGATAATGTGCTAATCATTTCTTCCACCATACACTAAAAGAAGATGATTAAATATAGTATAGCGTGTTTTTATTGGTTGCTACAGTCAAATGTTAGATAGAAAATGTTATGACATATTTTATCATTCAAATTGTTGCAGCAGCCAATCTTTTTTTTCATTGTAAAAGTGATATGAGGTGGAGGTTGAATATGAAATTGTTTCTCTCGTGATACTGTTACTTTAGAAAAATTTATTTTAAGTAAAAAATTATAACATTAAAATCCGAAGTACCACTACGGTCTGAGTATTAAAATGTGAATTAATATATATATTTTCAAACAATTGAATTAATTTCAGAAATGATAATTACGTGCCAATATGGTTGTCGGCATTAAACGCAATTAATCTGAAATGTTAATAATCTCCCCAAATTTCCCCAAATTAATCTTAAAAAACTGTAATAACTTATTGCGAAAAATTATAACAACATAACGAGTATGTAACTATATCGGCGTGACATATTACAAAATTGAATTTGTGGCAAAATTGCGTTTGTGGCATTAAAATGCAATTACTATTATTAATACTGGCTGGTAAATATTTTACTTTATTTTGCTGACGAAAATGTACGTTAAGAATACATTCACACAAACTTGACGCATAATCATATATGCATTAAGAAAATGATTCAATCGCATTTCTCTTATAAAGTACGTAAAATATGATTGGATAATTTTCTTTTTATGTGCATATGTTTATATGGCTATGCAAGTTTATAGATTTACCCTAACATGTGTTTATCATGCAAACAGACATTTTATTGAGTTTAATTATTTTTGCTGTATCGCGTTATTACTGGTCGTTATTAATCCATTTCCTCTTGTTATGTGGTCCATAGGGGATTAGAGTTAGCGTCTAGATCTCGCATTATCGATTTCCTTAAGATAGATTAGCGAGGCATGCGTCAGAGGGCTCTCTTGGAGGGGGGAGAGACTTGATGTAAAATTCCTCTAGTAAAAGTTAAGACATAAGACCGAAAGGACGCCATTGTCGCGTGGCCGGAAACAGTACAATTCCACCATGACAGTTAATAATCCGATTTCGCGTTTGCGCCTTCTACACTATGAAACAGCTCACACCAATTCACAGATTCACTATCACATCAAAAGTATCTGCAAATGGCGGCATTTAAAGGAACTCGCAATCTGATCAATCAGAGATCGGTTATGACTTGACTACTTACTAGAGGGATTTTAACTTGATGAAATGTCGTCATGGCGTTCGTGTGCCCACCGTCCATTAGATTGGCTAGATTGGCGATGGAAGTACCTTCACACTTTTGTAAAATAAAGGACATTATCTAACTGATACTTAGGCAAGAGTTTTCCTCAATTTCCCTCTTACAATACACAATAGAATTGGTGACGAGGATAGATAAGGCGATTTTTAAAGCAAAAGAAAATTGAGAAGTAACTCATATAATGAAGGGAAGGTTTGAAGAGACATTACGATTACGTACAACGGGTCTACGCTCAAAACGGATTTACAGCCATAATTTTGCATTCTACTTGGTGTAGCGATTGATATATTTGCGAAAATCACACGTACGTATTTGATTAGAACGAATCTGAATTCAACATTGAAATACACTCAAAATGGCAGAAGTAGTGCTACACGAAAATTTTAATATCGAAGTTTTCGATCCAATGACTACGGATTAAAAGCATGTTTACAACGATTCATAGCTATAAAAATTTTCAAAGTATCGACAGAGTAGAAAGTCATGTCACCTATTACATTTCATTGGATCGATTGCGTTCGACATTATTTGCAATAAACTGGCGCCAGTAGATTCTTATTCTATTAGGTGTTGGAATTAATTCGTAGCGTTTTACAAGTGATGGGAAGTACTTTCATTAATGTATTTTTTAATGCTCATGTGAAATAAATAACATTCTTTCATTAAAAACGCTACGAATTAATTCCAACACCTAATAGCTACATTCGATACATTAGTTAGTAGTATCGCTGAATATTATATCTCTGAGTCTTTAGAAATTGCTGAGAACTTTTTAGTTCCTAAAAAGGAATTTCCTTCAAAGGAAGTAAAAAAAAGGCGAGAGTATCAAGGCTTTCATCGCAGCGTTACATAAATTAAGTGTCCATTGCAATTTTGGCAATTATCTTAAAAATTGCCTTACGCAACCAGTTCGTCTTTGGTTTGGCAAGTCATCATATACAATCTTGATTACTGGAGACGTAGGACTTAATTTTTGAGAAAGCCGTACAAGTAGCTGCAAAATGTACTGCAACTGTAGGGATCAGCTACATGGGCATTAAGAACAAGAAGACGGAGAAGAAAAATCATTCTGAACGGAAAGTGGCGGCGAAACCTGCGAAAACGGGGAATCATGCGAGTCAATCCAATTCTAGTAAAGCGGATCAAAATGCAATTACTAATATGTCTTGTTACAGATATGATAAACACATGGCAAATAAATGTATACTAGATAGGTATATTACATGTCACAAATGTGGTATGCTAATACCTATAAAAAGTATGGAAGCGAAGCGAGAAGGTTTTTGTTAATCAAGCATACCGAATAACAGGAATAAGTTTTACGAAACACCTTTGGTTGACGGTAAACCTTTACATTTCGAAATCGATAGCGGAGCGGCCGTTACAATAAGTAGCAGAACAATGTGAAACACTTTCGAAATCGATGTTTACGTTCAACGTCGTTATAATTAGTTACTTTTTATAAAACGTCTATTTAAATCGTCTATTTAAATCGGGATTGCAGTAGTTTCACACTACGTGGAATAATTGTAGAATTAAATCTATATGTATCTATTCTGGATCGCGAACCCTTGTTAGGACGTGAATGTCGAATTCGACAGTTGCGCATACATTTAACAGAGTCAATAAATAGCGTACATACATTACATAAAGGATCGGAATATCAAGTTTTACGATTGTTACAACAATACAAAGATAATTTAGATTCGGTTTCTACAAAAATAAAA
The DNA here is from genome assembly GCF_024713525.1 of Acromyrmex echinatior. Taxonomy (NCBI): domain Eukaryota; kingdom Metazoa; phylum Arthropoda; class Insecta; order Hymenoptera; family Formicidae; genus Acromyrmex; species Acromyrmex echinatior. The sequence continues at coordinate 456,507 of NC_141854.1, forward strand.
AGGGCGACAAGCTAGATTGTTATTAAAACGTTAAATCAGTATTTCTGAAAGCGCGTATGATGCCTTTCAAATTATTGCAGCTTGTAGAGGAGGAGTTGCAATCACTCATCTAAGCCGGGATTTTAGAGAAGGTAAATCGTCGATATGGATTACACCCATTGTACCCGTACTGAAGCAGAATAGCAAAGTCCACATTTGTGGCGATTTTAGTATTACACTAAATGCAAACCTGTGGATAGATGAACACCTACTACCAACGATCAACGAACTATTCGCGTCGATAGGTGGTGGAAAAATTCTCTATAAATTTGAAACAAGCATACTTAGCTTGAAGTCTGCGAAAAGGATTGAAAACTGCTTAAATTGAATACACATAAAGGACTATTTCGTTGTACAAAATTAATGTATGGAATCTCTTCTGCACCAGTAATTTGAGAAATAGCGAGAAATAGAAGACATTTTAGGCAAGATACCGGGAGTATCGGTATTTCTGGATTTCTGATATCAAAATCACCGGGCCTAATAATGAAATACATTTGCAACGGCTTGAGCAGGTGCTACAGTTCCTCTCAGAGACTAATATTAGAATCAATGAGAGTAAATGCGAATTTATTCGAGACAGTATTGTGGGCATTGAATAGACAAAAACGATTTGAATCAAACGACAGAGAAAGTACAAGATTGATAAGATGCCTAGGCCGAAGAATGTCAAGGAATTACGTTTATTTCTCGGTATCATAAATTATGGTAGATTTATTAAATTTAAGTTCTATTTTAGCACCATTACACTATATACCATTAGTACTATATTAGGAACATAGTACATAGGAATTAAAAGAAAGGAACTGTCTTTAAGTGGACTAATAATTGTGAAAGCGCGTTTCAATCAGCAAAGAATGATTTTAAAAGTGATACGGTCCTTACACACTTCGATTCATTGATTATAGCTACTGACGCCAGCCCGTACGGCGTTGGAGCAATACTTTTACATCGTTACCCTGAGCGAGTTCTACAGTACGCATTACAAACGTTATCAGACATTCAAAAACACTTAAATTGATAAGGAGACGTACATATAGTTTTTGATATAAAGAAATTTTACCAATACTTGTATGGAAATAGGTTTACGTTATATATTGACCATAGATCATTAGTACAAATATTTGCACCCACAAAAGCATTACCGGCGTGTACAGCAATGCATTTCGGCGTTGCTCCCGTGCGATTGAACAACGCGTAAGTCGATGTCGTTGTTGCCTGTCGATTCGCCGCGCTAATTGTGCGTTCCGAAACTGCCGTTTTCGAGCAATGCCCTCAAACACCATTAAGCGCTCGTGACAAGCCGTACCTCAAATTCTAAAATAAAACTACCGGGCTACCTGTTCGTGATTTCGAGTCGAATCAAACCGAACTAAGATCGGCATCGAAGCTCGAGCTTGTCGCCGGGTCCATGATACGCATCAGTGTTCTTTCAAGTGTTTGCAACACGCCATTATCGCATATCTCATCACGGCTGCCGCCGTGCATGAGCATCGCCACGTTATGGTTGCCCTGCATGCAAAACTAGTTGTGCACGGTAACTATCTTTACCTAGCCATATTTTCCGCGAGGATAACAGAATTCGTCATCTGGAATAATCTTGCCTCTTTAAGGAAAAACGTAAATCACTTCTTTTCTTCTCTTCTCTAATGATGCACTTTAGATTAACAACGATAGGATGCTACAAAAATCGTAAATCTCGCATGACATTGCAACTAACTTTTGCATCCTAGACAAAAGGCACAACGCCCTTTTTTCGGGGTATAAATAGAGGTCCCGCGGAAGCGTAGAACGTCAGTACAAAACTCAAAATCACCCGGTTCACGTCAGTGAAGTTCGCGAGTTAAATCATTGTCGCGGGCAGTGCGGAAATCCTACCAGAACCCGCAATAATCACGCCAGTTCGCGTTTTAATACAAGTGTGAAGAAAAAAAGATAAATTATGGCAAATCGTCATTGCGATCACCAGGCATACACCACTGCGACTGCCCTTTTGACTCTCTCCGTGAACAACGGACCTCTTCGGTCACATACTAACCGATAGCTACTCGAGATCTCGTGGACAGCCAGCTAACCAGTAAGTCGCCCTGCCATTCCTTCTTTCATCCTCACATCTCTCCACATGGAACACATATGTACATACTTACACCCGTTTCCGACGAAACATGCATATATTTTACCCTTCGGATTGTAGTGCACACTAGTACGTCCATTAGAAAATGGGGACGAACTCCTTACGTCCAGAAGAGTAGGAACCGTCCGCATGGCCAAGCCACAGCCGTGCCGCCACAATCGACCGACGACCAATTTCTCAAGGTCTCCTACTCACCAACAGAACAGACACAACCTTTAGATCTCACCTCTTCCCCTGTCATTGATCATCCGAGAAATCCTAAACTATTCTCCTCCTCCTCTCGAGGAACGATTCCCTCCCCCTCCTCTTCTCGAGGGATGATTTCCTCTCCTTCCTCCTTTAGATAAGTTTCCAACTCCTCCTTCTCAATCGAATCCCGAGCCGATCGACTGGAATCGGTTATTTAGACTATATTCGTCCTCCTCCAACGAAGGAGATAGAAGTCACAGTCTATATCCCAGTGAATAAGCCCACCCCTTATACCTCCTGTACAAGCACCCTGATGTGCTCCACCACTTTCCTCGCCTCCAATATCCCTTTTCCTCTTCTCATACATACACACACACACGCGCGCGCGCGCACATCTCCATATTCCACGTATTGAATATATGTGGTATACAAGGATAAAACTTCGTATTTTTATGTAAAAAAAAGTTTATTATGTATAAATATTTTATATAACCTTAATATTCCTTCTTTTTTTATTATTAATAAATGTAAGTTAGTATATTTTCCTAGTTGTCATTTATTGGAATCATCTCTCGCATTCCTTTCCCTTTAAACACCTGAGATCGCACGAGGTCCAGTCCCGGGTCAAAAGGATTAAGTTCTTTGACCCAAAAAGTAGGACCGACGTTTGCACTGTCTCTCGAAACAGGTATCATAGCGTCCCTTCGGGACCCATATTCCGGAACCGAAGAGGCGTACTCACAAGTATTCGCCTCTGTGCGTATACCTGTGAGATTCAATCTAGTCGTCCTTCCATACCCTTTCCATTCTCCCTCATTGTCTCCTTCAGACAGAATTCTTAAGGATTTGGACGTAACATAACGTGAGACGCTTATTCTGAACTATCAGGCGGAACAGAAGGCATAATTTTCCCCCCAGAGGGACGACAATGATCAAAAATATTCGAGCGCTCAGTAGAAAGACACTCACTACGTGACTCTCGAACATTAAATTTTTTTTTAATTATTGGGTTTTGTACGAAATATCTGAGATGGTTGATATCTTGAATATTGGAAGCGAACCATTCTTTCGTCATCACATCGTCATTTCTGACATCACATCGTCAAGTTCGAATTTCATACGTACAATCAATCCGTACGTCAACACGACATACGGATTTGGACATAGCAACGAGAAAAAGATACCCATACAACAGCAGGATTTATACACGTTACCGTACGAAAACATTCTCTACGTCGAAGGTAGATTGACTTCAAAGAAAAAAAATGTATTAGTATCCAAATGTTGGATGTATTTGTGTGGCATTCATGTTCGATAAAATTCAATATGAACTCACGGTATGGGGATTGATCGCAGCAGAAACGTTGGAATAAATTTTATGAAAGGTTATGCAACGTTTTCTAATAAAATCACATATTTGCATATTGCTGGATTTAACTCTTGTGATGCCGCAAAAAGCCTAATGACAGACGATGGATACTTTAATTTTCGTGTACCGCTCAGCATATTGTTGGGCTTTTGCGAGGATTACAAACGTGTGGTAATTAACGTTCGTCACGAATTAATTTTGATACGAGCAATGGTAACCATTACATAGTGGGAGATCCAGCGACAGAGCCGACGCTTGAATTATTCAAAGTAGGCGAATACCTCACGTTGCGTTGAACGAAATTAATAAACTATCTATACTGCGCGCTTTAAATAGCGGATGGTATCTGTGTATGAGTTTCCGATCGTGAGATTTGTATGAGCCCTATTGCCGAGTACAACGAAGCATTTCAAAGCTACTCAGTTGGAAAAATTACGATACGTTATTTTTGATCTACAAACTGATAAAAAAATATCATGACAGCATGTAAAAGTTACTTCGACACTTGTAAATTAACAATGTGAACTTTATCTAAACTCTAAATTTTATCCGTACTGAATCTAGACATTCTCTAAATCTTTGACAAATGCAGAGCCGCTATTTTGTATGATATGTACTTACATTTCCATACGTCTCACTATCAAATCCCTCGTGAAAGAAATGTATCATCATTCCAATTAAACTCCTTTTTAAAAAATTTTAGTAACCATTGATTGCGACAAAACAAGTCCGTCAAGAGTGGCACCGTGGATATATTATTAAAATTCGAATTCAAAGAGAATGTATCCGCGAATATAACTGCCTATTGCCTTATCGTATACGACCGCGTGATCGAATATAGCCCAATGTCGAATGTAGTACGCAAAGTTACATAAATATCATCACCAAAAAATACCCCCCCTCTTTTTAATATACAGGGTGATTCAAAGCAAACTTCTGTTCTTAAAATGTCGTATTCTCGAGTTAATTCTGAGATGATTTTTCCTCTTCGAAAATTTTGTCTGATGCTTATTTTTAAATTATTAAGAGAAGTAGTTAGCGAATCATGGGTCAAATATAATACAAGTGGTAGACAGGGACGATGCAACTCGCCGCCAGACGTGGGTGCTTACGCGAGACGATTGTTATGATCAATTTGATGGTTTCACACAATAGTACGCGCACACACATTAATATTTTTGAAAAAGAAATATCGTCTCAAATTAGGAATGTTAGATTCTCTCTCTCTCTCTTCCCCCTCTCTCCCCCTCCCCTCCCCCTCCCTCTCTCCCTCTCCCCCTCTCCCCCCCTCTCATTTACCATGTCAAGATGATTTAATTATTCCAAATTTCTATCAGAAAGGCTGGAATTCCAAAGAAACTTTTCGATAGAATTCCAAACAGTGTACTTCCAAACAATTAAGTGTGTCTTTTAATAAATTTAAATAATCACGCAATAACACTAACTATATATTTATTCGATCCATTATTCACTCGTTTAAGAAAATGAGAAATTTATTAATGAAATTGAATTAATCACTACCAATCACTTAATTAATTGTTTAATAGCGAAAATCATACGAATGTTCTTATTACAAATGTTCTTATTACTCAACATATATTTACGAAGAAACATACGTACATATAATACACCGACGATAGCAAGCAGTCGACTGACTATTAATAAATCTATTAATCACTATCGATTACTGTCGATTAATTGTTTGGCGATCAAAAACCCCATATGTTCTATCGAATTAATAGGAGCTGCTATGACAATATCGTCCATATATCTAATAAAAAATAGTAATGAACCTCCCAAATTCTCAAGTACCTCAATTTCCAAATCTTGCAAAAAGATCTACAATAATTGGAAAGAGAGGAGACCTCATAGGGGGGTATGATAAAATTTTATCATAATTTAAATTATACCATAATTCATTATTAATGTAGTGTTTAAGAGAAAAGTCACCACTTCAATAAATTCTTTTTTCGGGATGCTAATCACCTTCCCAAATTTATTCCATTTTTTCTCTACATTTCTGACTGCTAAATCAATCGGAACATCTGTAAACAATGAAACGTCCAATGAAGTAAGAAAGAAATCCGCATCAACACGAGTGCCTCTCAGTTTTTCTACAAGTGGAAAATTATTGTCTATTTTGCTAAAAATCCTATCAATATTTTTTGAAATCACTTCATATAAGAAAGAAGCCAAAAAATATAAAGGACTAAACGATGAAATTATAGTTCTGAACGATATACTCTATATACTTTAAGTAATGCTCTTGGAAAAATGCCTTCATTATTTGTTAATTTTTTGTACATTGATTCCGTGATATAATTTCTATTTTTCCATTTTTTAAGTAAATCTTGTACATCTTTTGATAATTTATTGGATTTTTTATTAATTTTGTTTACGTATCTTGATCATCCAGCATATATTTCTGTAATTTTTTCTATATAATTATTTCTGTTTGTAAAGCTACTGTTATGTTCTCTTTGTCAGTTTTCGTAAAAATTATGTTAGAATTATTTTTTTATAAATTTTGTCATATATAATTCACCAAAAAAGAGATTCTTTTTATGATCGAGTTATTTATTAAAGATGATGATAAGAATTTTCTTAATATCGGAATTGCTAAATTTCTTATGTTCAAAATATTCGCGAATTTTAAGAATCTAAAATTATTTTCAATATTTTAAATAAAATCTATTAATGTGTTTTTCCGATAAAACAGTAGAGAAAAATTTTCACTCAGTTATAATAAAAATTGAACTTTCTTTGGAATATCTACACAGGACAAATCGAAGATGTATCATTACTGATGATGGCTCCAAAGAGAGCTGAAACGTTTGATAAAAAAGATTGAATATTATGGAAATTAATTTTTGGGTTGGAATTTAACCATAGGAAGCATGGATACAACGTACCCTATGCGTGATTTTTTACATTGCTGTAACTTTTTTATAATATAATTTGAAGATTTGAATTGAGGCTGAAAAAGAACTTTAATTGTCCATAGATATGATAACTCTGCAAGGGTTTTTTTGGCATTATTCTTGATGTGAGAACAAAAGTTCAAAGAGAGTACTTGGGACCCACACGTGACTAGCTTATAAATTTTCGGCTTTCTGAGTACCCTTTTATTTTTTATTAAATATACATTTACTAAGTTTCGGTATAAAAGTAAGTACGCGAAAATGTAGAACTAAAAAGAATTATATTTCAATATAATAAATAGTAGAAATTTTATAATTTCTGTCAGTCTTTGAAGATCGTTCGGTCGGGGCCGATTTATTGCTTTAGAACGAGTATTGCATCATCTAAACTAAATCCTAATAAACTTAATTGTACATACTATAATAATATTTGTACATGTATAATCCTTTATTTATATTATTATACTTATATTATTACTCTTTTATATTGTTAAAATAATAAAATTTTATTTATTAATTGTAAACTTAAAATAGATTCTTCAAAAATGTGTTGATTTCCGATAGTTCAAATAATTATACTTTTTTGAGTGATTCATATCGTACTATTTTTTTTTGTTAGTCCAAAGGGTCAACTAAAAAAATCCCACGGATTTTTACTTGAACATTAAATTAAAAAATTTGAGAATTTTTTATCCAAAGTAGTCATTTTTTTGCGAATTTTTTCAATAAATTAATTGAAAATGAAATAATTTTTTAAATAAATTAATTGAAGATAAAATATTATTTATTTGATCCATATTTCTCTGTCTTTATTTGACTTCGAGATATAAATTTTACACGTTTTGAGCTAAAAAATAAGTATATATAGTGTGACAAAGTTGCAGGCTTTCACATACCTGGTTAGGCCGGGAAGGTAACCAAAAATAAGTTTGGCTTTCTAGGGTTAATCTTTGGCATCTTCATCGACCTTAAGTCTAATTAGCTTTGAATTTATTGTTTGTTTATTTTTATAGAAACTTAATTTATTATATCTCCTAAATCAATGCTGTCCTCCACTTAAATCTTGTGGATCATTCAGGACACTCTCCTCTACAACATATCTAAAAGACATTGAAATTGATGAGGTGTCTAAAAAACATTAAAAATTCTTTTAAAATTCTTTTTAGTTTGTCTGGAAAATGTGATACTTTTTGTCACGTATACATTTTATGCAACATGGCTGAGGACTACTTAAAAAGCTAAAACTGATCATTTTAATTGTGTATTATTTTAAATTCGATTACAAACAATTGTAACTTGCGTATTGTTTATAGCGCTGTATTCTCATTACATTCTTATATTAAACACAAAAGATATATTAAACACAAAGATAACATAATAAAACATTTTTTTATTTTTTTATATTATAAATGTTAATCTATTAGTTTTAAATCATATGTTCATTAAATACAATATATTTTGCAAAAAGTTAAAAAGATTTAATATATTAATTTTATACTTTAGATTTATATTTTAGATAGTGTATTTTGAATTATTATTTTACTGTATAATAAAAAAATTAAGTAACAATATAATTCTTTTTACAGATTAGTGGGTGGAATACGCGCATCTTTATATAATGCAATCACGGAAGAAGAAGCGGAAATATTGGCCAATTATATGAAGTGGTTTTACGACAAACATTGCAAAAAAGTTGAAAAATAATTGAAAAAACTGACAAAAATTAAAAAATATTTTGAACTTATTATTAAGAGTTATGTTATTTGTGAATATGCATTTGCATTGGATTTTTAAATTACTTTTCAATAAAGCGTATTGGATTTGTCTACATATTCTCATTACCTTCAAAATTTTTTTTAATATTAGAGTTTTATTAGTATTAGGATTTTCTTCAGAGCATATGATGTAGAAATTTAATATATAATTTTTTTTTAAATCGGAACTAATTTGACATTTATCTACTACAGCTTCTGGAGTAAACAAAGAATGACCATTGAAATAAATGAAAAATATTGAGATGTAATTTGTTTTATAGCTTCTGTAAACTTATGTTTTTATCAATAAAAACATCTTATTTTAAAATATTCTTTGTATTAAAAAATGTTCTTGTATTCGTTCGTTCACGCCTTTTCTAAGATTTTTCATATTATGTAACTTCTGTATATACGCACCTATCAAAAACTTAATTTATTAAGTATTATTTATTATGTCTAAAGTAAACGAAATATTTCAGAAATATATCAGTAAAAACTTTGTTCTGTCTACTAAATAAAAAATATTATAAATTTGAAATATTTATTTTCTGTATTAAAAAACATTTTGAAATTCTTGCGCTTTTGTTCCGTAGGGGGAGGAGGAAGGTATGTAAAATTCATAAAAAATTTACAAATAATTCATACAAATAAGACATAAAATGACACAATAATTTATAAAATGCGTTTATAAAGTTTAAGGAATAAGAATAAATATGTATATGAAGTAATAAATAATAATTACAATTTTCCTATATATATATCAAGTGTTATGAGGTATTATAATAATGTTATGTAGGTATATATTTCATGTAATGCGTTTATTGCATATAGTGCATTAAATTCAATCTGCGCACTTTATATGCTTTGGACATAAATCCCGCCTGCTAAAAATACTGTATATCCCAAATAGGTACGACATACAAGGCAAATTATACGAAATAAAGAATACGAAAGCAAAGCATTTGTATTTTGCTATACAATATGTTCTTCTACTACATGTATGCACACACACAAATTAATCATTAAATCTTTTACACGCTCTACAATAATCATTTTACGTAGATTATAATTTATGATGGCGCTACTTATTACAGTGACAAATTGATTCAACTCAATAATTTCATTAATATTAACAGTAAGAAGCTGAAATCATAACTTAATACTAATATAACATAAAGGCATTGTAACAAAGTAGTTGTGAGAAAATTACTCCCTCTCCTTCTATTTTTTTTTATTTCTGCGGCGTAAATCCCAGCACGGCGTATTTGCCTAGGAGTTACTCTATTTAAGTTGTAAGCTAATTTCATTAATTTTATATCGCGAGATATATTAAATTCATATTTTATCTTCAACTGTTTATGTTTGATTTTCGGCAATGTAATCAATTATTTATCTAACCACTTAAATATTATACATGTATATACACACACACATATATATATACAGGGTGTCCCAAAATTAACGCAAGATTTGAATTTGCCGCCATTTGTGCAGTGAAGTGTTGGCAACGTTGAAAAAAAAAAGAATTTCACAGCTGATAGTTTAGGGTTACTAAAGATGGAGCGTTACACGATAGAACAACGTGTGTTCATTATTGAACAATATTTCAAAAGTAATGAAAGTTTGGCGGCCGCAGTTCGAAAATTTAATACAAAATATGGTCGGAATAGTGTTTTAACTTCGTCAACTGTGAAGAGATTAATTGAAAAATTCAGGGAGACTGGATCAGTTGGAGACTTGAAACACACTGGTCGTCCAAAAACAAATGCATCCGCAACGTGTCACTGTTTGGTGTGGATTTTGGACTGGAGAAATGAGGCTGGTGAAGCAGTGACTGTTACTGGTGCTCGATATCGTGACATGATATCACAGTTCTTTCTGTCGAAATTGTATGATATTGATGTCGCCAATATGTGGTTTCAACAAGATGGTGCCACATCCCATACAGCCTGTGAAACAATTCAGTTACTGCATGAGAAGTTTCCAGGTCGTGTACTCTCTCGTTCAGGTGATAAGAATTGGCCCCCTAGATCGTGTGATTTAACACCATTAGATTTCTTTTTATGGGGTTATTTGAAATCACAGATCTATGTCAGCAAGCCCACAACCATCCGTGCGTTAAAGGAGGAGATTCAACGCTGCATCAACGAAATTCAGCCACATTTAAGCAAAGTGGTCATGGAAAATTTCGACAAAAGAGTGCGTATATGCATGGAAAGCCGTGGAGGCCATTTGCCCGATGTGTTATTCCACAAATAACCCTATCCTGTGTACTTTACAATTCAATAAAAAATAACAATCAAAAGACTAGAAACTGTGTTTTCTATTTAATTCAAATCTTGCGTTAATTTTGGGACACCCTATATATATATACATATATATATATATATATATATATATTATCGCATATTTTTTATGATTGTCGAATTTGTCGATGCTCCATCACAAAAGTGACGTCATCATTATTATCATCATCATCCCGTCTCCTTTTCAACCAATTTTCAATCTTGTCAACATTTTCTTCCAATCGACGTGTCCTCTCCAGCAACACGTCAAATAACTGGTTCAGCCTCGTAATGACGTCAGCGGTGCTAAATCTAGAAAAAGAAAAATATAATTTGAACATTTATTGCTTAGTTATAGTGATGCATGTCCACGCGGAATAACTCGGAATTTTTCATATCGTTTAAAATAATATTTGAAGATTGATACCATATATCAATTTTTCATCCTCTCAAAATATAAAGTAAAAGTAAATTACTGAATAAATATACGAAATGAAATGATATTTGATAATTATGTTCAATCAAGACGCGAAAATTTTATATATAAATCCTAGTAATATAATAATGTAATACTTATTATTGTAATACATTCTTCTCATCAGCTCATTATCATCGCTGATATCCAACTCAATTCTTAATCCATCTAATTATTCGATGGTTCCACCGCTGCTTATAGGTTCAGCGCACTCTCACTTAGATTAGCCGCTTTTTCCAGTAGTAGACGGATCTGCATGTTTATAAATACAGCATATTCCATCAAAGTACCGATGTTGGCGATTTTTATGGTTAACTCTCACACAGATTGACAAACTCGACAAGAAAACTTAACAAGCAGACTGATTGATCGCGGGGGATTGTGCGAGATTTTATAGTAAATATAGAACATGATACCATTACAAAAAAAAAGAATAGTGCCTGATATTTAACAGTTATCGGATTGATATTTAACAGTTATAAACAGCTATCAGAACGTCGATCCATATTCAACTTCATCTGCTATATTTATTTAAATGTCTACTGGTAGCGGAATTAAAAACATTAATATGAGATAACATACGTGGACAAGTCAATAAGTTTTTAGAAAAACATAGTAAAACATTTTTTTTTTGATCGATTCATTTTTATTTCTCAACATAGTCTTCAGCTCGATACATTTGATCCAAGGACTTTCCAACTTGTTCAAGCCGTTCGAATAATATGATTTGTCCAACTCTTCAAAATAAGTCTCTGTTTCGACGATGAGCTATTCTCTGGTGGTGATTCTCTTTCCTCCGAATCATTTCTTCAGATTTGAAAACAGGAAATAGTCGCAGGGCTAAATCTGGCGAATATGCTGGATGAGGAAGCAATTCATTCGTTGAATTTGGCCATTGGTGCTGGGCACGTGTGAACCCGTGCATTGTCTTAATGGAAGAGCACTTTCTTCTTCACCAAATGAGGACGTTTTTTTCTTTAAAATGTTGTTGAAACGGTCCAATAAGGCTGTGTAGTAATCGCCATTGATCGTTTGCTTCGACGGAAAGTAATTGATATGAATTATACCGCGTGTATCCCAAAAAATTGTGGCCATCATCTTTCCGACCGACTTCACGGTCTTCGCCTTCTTCTGGTTCACTCGGTGAAGTTGTTTGACCATTGTTTTGACTGTTCCTTCGTCTCGAGTGTGAAGTAAAGGACCCATGTTTCGTCTACAGTAATGTATCGACGCAAAAATTCATTTGGATTACGTTGAAACATCTCCAAACATTGAATCCAAATTTTGAAATCGTCACACGGTCGCGTTTATGGTCCACAGTGAGCAAACACGGCACCCATCTTATATCTTGCCGATAGCTTTTTCATATCCAATTGTTCGTACAAAATTGAAATCACTGTGTCATGTGATATGTCTATGGCCTCAACAAGTTCGCGCACTTTCACTCGTTGATCAGTCAAAACAATATCGTGGACTTTATCGATGATTTCTGGCGTAGCCTTAATTGGACGTCCCGAACGAGGTGCATCACATATGGATGTATGACCACGTTTAAATTCATTCATCCAATTGTATACAATCGCAAACGCTGGTGTAGATGTGCTATGAACATTATCCAACTCGACTTTGATTTCTTTTGGCATTAAATCTTTCATAGATGTTTGATCACTGCACGAAACTCGTTTTTTTCCATTTTGCAAAAAATACAAAGATTGTTTGCTTTAATCGTCTACAGAAATAAAACCACGCAATGAATTTCGCAAAATTTGACAGTAATCAGCTGAAAGATGATACTTGTCAAAAAATAATGTGACATGACACTACGAGTGCCCTCTGACAGATTTTCTAAGAACTTATTAACTTGCCCCCGTATAATTTTACATTTTTCGCGAAATAACGGTGCCATGTACTCATGGTGAAATTCGTACAAATACGTCTTGGATATGTCGAGGATGCACATACCCACGTATATCGGTTTTCAAACTTCACCTCGAGCTTACGTAGTTCTATGGCGATCAGATTCTCTGAAAAGATGCTATGGAAATTTGGTTTCGTGATCATTGCCTCAGCACCGTGTTTGTTTTCCCATTGTGTTAATAATTTTACGTCGACGCAATCGTGTATGTTCTCCATGGTTTTGCCAAATACCGCGTTATTCATAAGTTTGTATTTTTTCAAATTCATTTTTTGACCAAAGTTCTAAATTTTGTGTTTAGTTCTATATAATCGCGTAGCCAGAGATTGTGCGAATTGCAGTATACGAACCTTTGTGATACGGAGACCGTGATGAGTACACTGCTGCAGGTTACGATAATGACGTAACGCTTTTTATCGCATAATGTTGCGAGGAGCTTGTCATCACGCTTGCCGGGTGGTTTCTTGCGCGTTGGACAGAATGGTAGATTAATGTGCGCGTCACGAAGATGTTGCAGGTCCACCTCGAGAATATAGCCTGTTGCCGAATCCAATCGTAAAGTCATAAAGTCAAAATTTTGTACGTCGTCGACCTATTGAAAATCGGCGTAAGGTAATGGTCACATTGCCAGCCGTACAGATTGTTGACGTCATAATATATCAAGTACGATGACGATTTCGATAGATTGTACGATATGTATTTGTTGTTGGCTCGCGCGTTTGATAAACCTGTTCCAATACTGATTCAGAGACTACCGCGTATACCGTGCTCGATAACCATGTCAATGTCTGTAAATTCAAATCTTACACCCGTGTGCTTTAACATGACGTCCCACGTAAAGCCCGGTAAGATGTAATAATACGCGGGGTCAAGCCCATAATTCGCGACGTAACTGTCACGAAAATTTTCAAAGACATCGGCTAACAACAATACATCCGTTTTCAGATATAAATCGCTATATTCACCGAGTGTTCGGATGGAAAATTGCTGCCATACGTTGATGGCGTGCGCATAAGCGTTCTCGTGTCGTCTGTCAATGAACTAAAATGACTTGCGAGGCGATAAATATAGCTCCTCCAACTTTTCAACACAGTCAATGCAGTCTTACGGAAAGACTTTCGTGTCAAAAGATTTCTTCTGATAAATTGGAAAATTCGTGTTGCAATATCCATAACTTATTTCTGAGAAAAGATACCAATTTGTCCAAACTAGAAGCGAGAAATCTAAATGAATCTATAAACCGTAATTTTACACAATTTTTTTTATCAATTTTGGTACTATCAACTCGTTTAATAAACGAGATATATTTTTCTTTTGTTATCGGTAAAAGAGCAATACGCCCTACGCGGTGGCAATTTTCTTGATGACGAAATGCGCGTCATAGCCTGATAAGTTATGGAAAACTACGAGTATGCAATGAGAATCCCTATAATTTAGATTACAATTTGAGTGCGCGGGGTCTCTGTATCGCCCGGTTAAGTGGCAGTGATCGCGTACCCGCGTATCGTCTGATGGAAACGGTTTGTCGCACACGTAGCAGTGCGTGGCGTTGTTATATTTTTGCCAACCGTTTCGCGTGAAATCTGCCATGGGTACGTTAGCCGAAATTATAGGCTATATACTATGCACCAAATTTCTGAGTTCTTCCGCGAACTACGCTATACAATCCTTATCACCGTGAAAACAATAACCCGACAGTGAGCTATCATATGAATAGTGCACGTAGCATCCGATACTAAACACATTATAATATGATGATGATACGTAGCCGATTCAGGATTCCATCTGTTTTCTCAATGCACACTCCAGATCGGCATAAACGACGAACGGGACGCGTTCATTCCTGCAATGGTTGTCGAAACTCAGCCACGTATTGTCCTCGCTCGGTAGCCTAATTGCGCAATCATTTAGTTTTCCACAGTTCCTGCTGTTGATCTCCAATTTAGCGCTTGAGTTAAAGTAGTGAAGGCATCTGAAAAATCGCGCATTTATTATTATCATTCTTATTATTATTGTTATTATTATTGTTGTTGTTATTATTATTGTTGTTATTATTACTGTTGTCATTATTACTGTTGTTCTTGTTGTTTATTATTATTATTGTTGTTGTTGTTGTTATTGTTGTTGTTATTATTTTATAATAGTAATAAGGCTCAATAAATTAAACAAAAAGAAAAGAACTACGAGCCTAAAACAATTATCATAAAATAAAAGAATTTTTTGAACAGTTAATAAATAAAACATGTCATCAAGTTAAAATATAAACTTTAATTTGACCGGTAACAAGTAAAACAAAACAAACGTTTCGATCCCTATTGGATCATTTTCAATGTGAACAAAAATAACAATGGAAATATTACATAGATAATATATAAAAATTAAAATTCGCTCTCGATTGCAATATCAAATATAAATCTCGCTTCAATATAAAATGAAAGTTATAAGGAAGTTGTAATCGACAACAAGGTATTCCTCTGACTTGTGTATGTAGATTAAGGACGAACATGTTTCTGTTAAAAAGTACAAAATATAATGTAAAATTGCCACAGGAATAAGAAATCAAAAATAATAAAAAAAGTATAGAACGAGTCGCAAGTAATAAAAAGAAAGGTACAAAACGAGTCGCAAGTAATAAAAATAAAAATAAAAAGGCAAAAAATCTAATATTATGAGAAATGTACATGAGAGTACATAAGAGTCATTAATGCGGATAGAGAATGTGTGATGTGCCGTCATACATTATATATGTTTAATTTAGTCACAAATAAATTGAAAATAAATACCTTTTATTATGTGTCGAAGTGATATGTTATATCGAAGTGATATATTATCTCTTATTAGGTAATGCGATGAGATTGAATGTAATCATCTCTCTAAGATGCTCAGAGACAATGTGAAGTACAAAATATAAAGATAAGAAGGTTGGAGTGGTAAACTAAAAAGGAAGGGGAACATAAGAGAGAGAAAATAAGATAGAGGGAAGAGAAAATAAGGAAAGGAGAAATGAATAGAAAAAGAATGCAGCTAAGAAGGAGAAAGAGATTGAATGATCTGAGTAAGTTTCAGGTAAAGATTCAGTATCATTTTGTTTATTAAGATCTTGTTTCTGTCTTCTAATGTGAATCATTTCAGACACCAAACTCTTATTATACGAAGATTCGTATAATAAAATTTTTACCTCGTTCCACCTAATATTGTGATCAAAATTAATACGATGATCAGTTATAACAGTGGGAGAACCAGTATTCTTCTTAATGTCTGAGATATGTTCGTGTAATCTCGTACTCAATTTTCTTTTTGTCTGACCAACTCGCCTCACAATCGTCACATGAGATCTTATAAACTACATTTTGATTGGATAGGAAATCAAGCTTATCTTTTCCTCTTTTTATAAAACTTTTTAATGTGTTAGGGATAGAAAAGACTAGTTTACAATGGAACATACTAGAAATAGGAAGGAAACTTTCGGAAATAGATTTGACGGATAGATTTAAAGAATCGTAAAATGTTTGTCTTTCTCTTGTGAATTACGTATAATATGTTTATTATGTATATGAAACTTTAATCTTTGTTCAATTGTAGAGAAGATAAAAGAGAGAGAATAACAATTATTTGAAAGGTATGAATTGCATCTATCAGATTTTTTTGTTGGAACCATGGATGTGATAAGAGGATAATTTTGTCAATGAAACTAATAATAGTGTCTTTTTTATGGCAAAGAGGATGATTTGAATGGAAATTAAGGAATCTTCCCGAAACCGTCTTTTTATGATAAATGTCAAATATGATTCTCTGGTTATCTATAACAAGCATCATATCAAGAAAATTCAATCTGCCACTTGTACCAACCTCTAAAGTAAATTGCAATCTCTTATGTAAAGAATTAAAAATATTTAAAGCGTCATTGATAGTATCGGATGGAAGTGCAAGAATGACATCATCAACATATCTAAAGTAAAACAATGTACTGACAATTTTTTAAGTGCTATTTCTTCTAGATCTTGCATTACAATGTCGGCGATTATCAGCGATAACGATGAACCCATTGGAGTACCGAATACTTGTTTGTAAGTTCTGTTATTAAAAGCAAAAAAAATTGAATCTAAAATAAATCTAACTGCAATAATGAATTCGTTTTTTGAGATGCTGTCTTCGCCGAAATGTAAACCCATCTCCAATCGATGCTATTTAATACTAGCTCAACAGGACTATTAGTAAAAAGAAATACTACATCTAACGAAGCCAAAACATATTCAGAATCAAAAACAAATGGAAACTGTCTTTAATGTGACTAGGAGCTTTTGGTATGCTATCATTAATTATATTATGTAAAAAAAGAGAAAGATAATATAATGGTTAATAGGGGACACAATCACTCTCAATGGATTACCGTCTTTATGTATTTTGGTCAAACCGTAAGCTCTAGTATAACACCATCAATTGTAAGCAATCTCCGATATATTTGTCAATAAACTGATCACGCTTCCATCTCACCAACAATGTACGTAAGTCCTGAGTCAATTTCCTATTCGGATCTTTATTAACGATTACATAAGTGTTAGTGTCTGAAAGAATCTCCTCCAGTTTCGATACGTAGGTATCCTTGTCAAGAGCAACAGTAGTACATCCCTTGCGTCAGCGTTTGTTGACAAATATATTAGGATGGTCATTAATAAATCTTTTTGTAACATGTAGCCACTCTAAAATCTGTTTGAGATGATTACATACAATCTCATCGCATTGCCTATTAAGAGATAACATATCACTTCGACACACAATAAAAGGTATTTATTTTCAATTTATTTGTGACTAAATTAAATATATAATGTATGACGATACTTCACACTTCTCTATCCGCATTAATAACTCTTATGTACTCTTATGTACATTTCTCATAATATTAGATTTTTTGCCTTTTTATTTTTATTTTTATTACTTGCGACTCGTTTTGTACCTTTCTTTTTATTACTTGTGACTCGTTCTGTACTTTTTTTATTATTTTTGATTTCTTATTCCTGTGGCAATTTTACATTATATTTTGTACTTTCTAACAGAAACATGTTCGCCCTTAATTTATATACACAAGCCAGAGGAATACCTTGTTATCGATTACAACATCCTTATAATTTTCATTTTATATTGAAGCGAGATTTATATTTGATACTGCGATCGAGAGCGAATTTTAATTTTTATATATTATCTATGTAATATTTCCATTGTTATTAGGTGTATGACTTTGCTTATACCGTTTTCGGTGGTGATCGAAATAAATAGATCATAGACGTCACACAATAAACTTGGGCATCTGTCAACATAACCCCATAGAAACATTAGTCGATTTGTGTCTGCATCATAAAGTTATTCTCGATTGAAAATGTCAATTTACGAGCCAAATTCTTGTCATTTGCGGGAGGTTTTAATTTTCTGCTTCAATATGAAGAAATCTGCGGTTGAGGCTCATCGAATGCTTTCAAATATTTATGGTGAAGCCGCTAGTGAAAGAACGTGTCGTAAGTGATTTCAACACTTCAAGAACGGTGATTTTCACGTCGAAGACCAGTATAGCGGTGGAAGAAAGAAGGTTTTCGAAGATGCAGAATTGAAGGTATTACTTGATCAAGACTTTTGTCAAAATCAAAAAGAATTGGCACGATCATTAGGAGTGACTCAATCAGCCATTTCAAAACGTCTCAAAGCCATGGGAATGATTCAGAAGCAAGGAAATTGGGTGCCGTACGAGTTGAAGCCGAGAGAGTTTGTTTGCTTGTGAACAGCTGCTTGAAAGGCAAAGATGGAAGGGCTTTCTGCATCGCATTGTGACTGGGGATGAAAAATGGGTTCATTACGATAATCCCAAGCGCAGAAAATCATGGTGAGTTCCCGGCCATGCTTCCACGTCGACGGCCAAATCGAATATTCACGGCTCCAAGATCATGCTCTGTATTTGGTGGGACCAGCTCGGCGTAGTATATTATGAGCTGTTAAAACCGACTGAAACAATCACAGGCGATCAGTATCGAACGCAATTGATGCGTTTGAGCCGAGCATTGAAAGACAAGCGGCCGCAATACAACAAGAGACACGATAAAGTGATTTTGCAGCATGACAATGCTCGACCCCATGTTGCGAAAGTGATCAAGACATACTTGGAAATGTTAAAATGGGAAGTCCTACCCCACCCGTTGTATTCTCCAGACGTTGCTCCCTCTGACTATCACTTATTTCGATCAATGGCACACGACCTGGCTGACCAGCACTTCTCTTATGAAGAAGTAAAAAATTGGATCGATTCGTGGATCGCCTCAAAAGATGACCAGTTTTTTCGACGCGGGATTCGTATGCTGCCCGAAAGATGGGAGAAAGTAGTGGCCAGCGATGGACAATACTTTGAATCATAAATGTATAACCAGTTTTTTACAATAAAGCCTCGAATTTCAGAAAAAAACGGTATAAGCAAAGTCGTACGTCTTATATTTTTGTTCACATTGAAAATGATCCAATAGGGATTGAAACGTTTGTTTTATTTTACTTGTTACCGTTCAAATTAAAGTTTATATGTATTTTAACTTAATAACATGTGTTATTTATTAACTATTCAAAAAATTCTTTTATTTTATGATAATTATTTTAGGCTCGTAGTCCTTTTCTTTCTGTTTGTTGGATTATTATTATTATTATTATTATTATTATTATTATTATTATTATTATTATTATTATTATTATTATTATTATATACCTATCGCAGAAATATTTTCTGTTCTTTTTTCTGGTAAGTTTTTCTGACTAATCGAGATAGATTCTTAATGAGCGCTAAGTGTCCCACGTTGTCATCCTCCTACAAGAGGTTTACGTGCTTGCTCCTCTTTCAATCGGCGAGTCGTATCGGCACAATCCCCTTTTTATTGGTGTAGACATTAATGGAAATGTCATTCAAAGTTTCGAATTTTTTAATTTGACTCAACGTCATTGGAAATTCGATGCCCGCGAGATTTAGAATCGATGTATAATGCGGATACGAGGATGCTCGATGTGCATTTTCTTGAGCCGGGTGTAGAACGGCAACAACAGGTTATGCGAAACACGCATTGTCCATGGTTTGCACGTTGATTATCGCTTTCTTTAGCATAATTTCTCGCGGGAGATTGATATGACATCCCTCACACAGAGGATTGTTCGCGTTCACTGTTAAATTCAGTATACGCGACAATGCTCATCCGCTATCGCGTTCCTGAAACTCTTCCAGCGATGATAAGGTAAGCTCGACGGCGCGCGACACGTACCACTTGCGCAATTGGCATTGATATAGTTTCGGGTGGCAATACTTTTGTTCGCGCGTTTATCGCCTGCCACGAACTCACCATTTAAAGACAGTGTTTATTTTTATAGAGTCATATCGCTGCATTATACTATGCGCATGTTCAAGTACAATTTCGCTCGCGTCTTTGAGGAATCTCGGCGAGACTCGATATGTTTATAGTTTATCACCGCGCTCGTCAGAATACGGCTTTCGAATGCCATTTCGATGATGCGCCAATGGAGTTCATATCTGGCGCTTACATGCACGAATCTTTCACGCATAGATTCCTTCAGACTTTCAAGTCGCGCGATACATGTGATCGCCTATTAGTGATTGTCTATTACCGATTGATAATCGCGGGCGTGATATGGCTCTACTTCTCCAATGATTCTATAAATTCGTCGCATTGCTGTTCCCACGCGTTGTACTCTTCTCTTATATTAAGCTTGCTCAATCAAATCGTGTTCCATATTGTCACTTGCGCTGTCGAATTGACTAATGATGTTAATTGACTAAATCTTGTCATTTTTATATCATTATGTGCGCTATTTTTATTAATGATATTAGACATCTCATGCCTTGAAAAATCTTAAATTACGCTAACAAAGCAGCTATACTTTGATGAAATTGCAAATGTTGTATTTTTATAGGTGTTATATCAAATTACATTGATGATGTCATCGCCAAAACATGTTAATTATCCTTGAAAAAATTTCTTATATTACTGACACTACTTGCTAACAAGGTCATATTGAAACTTGCAAATTTGTTGACATTGCAATTTGCGGTATCAGATTACATTAATGTCATCACCGGATGTCTTTAAAAATCTTTTGTTACAAAAAATTGTTGGAGAGAATAAGATTTAAATAGAGATTGGAGCAATGATACTGCATCAGTCGCTCAGACAGATTCGTTTTGCAGTGATCTCCAGCGCTATGGATTCATACGTTCAACATGGGTCAAGCAAGTAAGTATTTTAATTATATTTGTTTGTGAAGACTTTTTTCTCTATATATTGCTTATTCTTTTGTTCTTCTCCATTACAGCGCGTCTTCTCATTTTGATAAGACTATTAGTGTTGACACCGACGGTTTACAAATTTTTGAAGATCGTATAGAAATTATGATTGGCGGCTACCGCATCATCCTACCTCATGTTATGTGGACATTATTAATCGAAAAACGGATAGATATCCAGAGATTGGTGCAGTCATCTATGAAGTTATGATATTGGACCTTGTCATTGAACTTGTTAAAATACGTGATGTTGACAATGTGAAATTATCTTTAAGTGAAAAATGTTTATATATGAAACCGCCGACTATACTTTTTATGCTTGAACTCGAATAATGTCGAGTATATATTTCGATTTGTGTCAATGTACTAATATTATAAGCGATAAATTTAAAGATTTTGTGACTTATTTACGTCAAACCTGTATAAATAACAATAGCGATACTATAGATACTTTGTGTATGATTTATGATAAAAATTCATATATTGAATGCGAATTGTTAGTATATGTTGTGGATAATATTGTATATAATGCATTACATGAAATATAAATGTCTAAAATAAAAATATCTGTGTCTGCAATTAATCATTCCTATCTCAACGGTATCGTATTACGCGCATATCATCGCGCGCGACCATACCATCACGCAGTGCGAATAATTATATAAGATAAAATAAAATAAAATAAAATATATCATATAACATAATAAATAAATAAAATATTCCGCGTGCGAGAAGAGGATGACAACACATAAGAAGAAAAATAGTAAGTATTAATAAAACGTATACATGGTATATATAGTGTATGCGGTGGGGACCGTGTTCGGAGGCAGCGGTGGGGGTCGGCGGTGGACCGCGCCCGGAGGCGGCGGCGCGGACCGGCAGCGGCGACGGCGGCGGTGGCGGCCATAACTCGCGCCACGTCTTCATCACAACGCGAACGCAAGTTTCCGCTACATAATTTCCCGCTACGTAATTTCCCGCACCCAGGACATCCTTGTCCTCCGCACCGCCATCCTCGCGACGTCACCCACTATGACGTCATTTTCCTCCTCCCCTTCTCCCTATGACATCATCCTCTCTCGCCTAGTAATCATACGTATAAATTTATACATACATTTATATATATATACATACATATGTTTATATACATATACGTACATATAAACGTATGTACGTATGTATATATATATATATATATATATATATATATATATATCATTAGAGGCTCCGCAAAAAATAAGATACGTAATATTGAATATATATATATATATATTCAATATTACGTATCTTATTTTTTGCGGAGCCTCTAATGATCGCAGACGTTGTCTCTCGCATCTGTGTCGTCTCTCAGCCTTCCCACACTGCTATTGTATGCTACCGATTTACTACTTGTCCACTATTGTATTCAGTCTTATATTCAATTTTCAATATTAATATATTTTTAATTTATGCTATGTCATGTTACATTTTTTTATTCTGTAATCTTCTGTAACTTTGATACTATATTGTAAATTTATGTTTTATGTTCGCTTTGGCGCTTTTTTCCACTATAATTCTTTACTCCCATTTTCTGGTAGAAGTTAGAGCAGCAGACTTTGCTGATGCCTCATCATTTTGTGCACCTGTACGCTTATTTTTTTCTCGTTTGTCACGTTTGACTAACTCTGTACGCTTAATTTTTTCTCGTTTGTCACGTTTGACTAACTCTGTAGTCATCATGTCATGTTTTTTGTTATTTTGTAAATAATGCACAAATTAAATTAAAAGTTAAATTAAATACGTATGCACATTAAGTACGTACGTATGTACGTATATATTATATGTACGAATGAATATATGTATGAATTTTTTTAACATTACCGTTCAAAAGTTAAATAACTAATACTAATAATAATTGAGCAATCTATTACAAACGTCTGAACCTTTATCGGGTCACTTTCAATATAAATATAGACAAATTATGATGTTACAAACATAAGATATGAGTCCGGCAATGATTGTGTGTCATTTTGTTTATTTAATCCCTGCGATTGCTTTTTTTCACGTGAGCTTTCAAAATTTTTCTGATTGTAGAATTTGTTACAAAACGCAGTATATATAATACAAAATTGTCATAACTTGGTTGTCTGTATGTACATGAAGCCGTCAACTGTGTTTTTTATGTTTGAACTGAAACATTGCATGTAGCATGTATACTTTGAATTGTGTCAATATATAAATGGTATGAGCGAAGAAATTAAATAATTTTTTTGTCAAAAGTTATATTATCAGTAAATTCAGTGTTGTAAATACTCTTCACAAAATTTATAATAAAGCTTCTATTATAGAATGTGAATAGTTCGCGCTTTAAATAATATTGAAAACCAACAACTGGTGAGTGAACATTGTTTTTCAAGGGGACAAGAATGAATTATAATACACACAATTATAATATAACAATTATAATATATTATTATAGTTCTAGCTATGACTGCGTTTCAAGATTGGAAAAATTTTATTGCACAGTTTAGTGAGAATTGTTTAGTGTACTTGTATAAATTCATACTGAAATATTTAATAAGATCAACTTTGGTTGATTATAGGATTTCATTTATCTAATTGATAGAATTCAAATTTATTTATCTAATTATAAAAATTTTTTTTGTTTATAGCATATACATATGCATACATATTAATATTATTTCTTGACAAAGTTTATTTATAAGCGTGTCAAATCAGGAATAAAAAACCTTTTATAAATAAAATTAATATTTCCTATAACTAAGGTAATTAAATTTTATAAGGTACATGTATTATAAAATAAAAAATAAAAAGAATAAAAAGAGGGACTAAATTAATAATATATAATTATATGAAATATATTTAGAAAGGATATAGTTAATGTCACAAATTTACCATTGTATCAATAGAAAGTTTATGATTGATCACAACAATGAGACAGATCCATATTACAACAATTTAATTAATCTTATTATAATAATAAATGATTGTCAAAAATTATTGAGAAATAATTTGATATAGCAGTGAACATAGACATGCAAACGTTCAAAGAAATAAAGCATTTATTTTTATCTAAGGAATCAGTTGACCAACAATATTGGGCTTTTAAAAGATATCATATCACTTTTAAAAAGATATCATAATGTTTTTAACATTAAAGATATGCGAGAAACGAATTCTTTGCAATTAGAATAACTTAGATACTGGTGGTGTACGTCTGTAGGCAAATATAATATATTATTCGTTATAACATTACTCTGAAAAACTAACACTACGCAGTGCGACAAATATGTTCCCGGACACAAACCACATCTCAGCAACCAGTGGCGACATCTGTGCGTTCAAACATGCATTTTAAAGGTTGAACATTTTGCTATCATCTGTCAAAGTTTCATTCATTTTGGTTGACATATAACGAAGATATGACAGTTCATGTTAAACAAGATTTTGTTCGAGGTAGAAATTTTAATATGGAACAAAGAGCAGTGATTAAATTTAACACAAAACTTGGTAAAAGTGCATCAGAAACATTCCGATCGATGCAACAAGTTTACGGCAGTCAATGTGTAGGTCATACAGCTGTTTTTGAGTGGCATAAGCGTTTTTTGGAAGGCAGAGAGACCCTTGAAGATGACAAAAAATCAGGACGGCCAATTTTGGTTCGAACACCCGAAATGATCGAAAAAGTATGTGATTTTGTTGCAAACGATCGCAATGCATCACTAAAAATGATGGAGGAGGCTTTAAATATCAGTAGAGAAACGATTCGAATCATACACATATTTGTCGCACTGTGTACTTTTTTGATCATTTCGGGTGTTTTTGATCATTTCGGGTGTAATGAGGCAACTGATTGAATCAATAATGTCACCATAAGTCTCATTAATTAGTGCTCATTATTTCACATTTTCCAGCAACATATCCAAATTATCATTGAAAATTATTATTTTCGCATCAAGAGTTATTTCAATTTCGCCTCTTATGTATGTGCGATTTTACTTTAATATAGATATTATAATTACATTTTATGACATTGAAGTAATATATTTATGTTCCACAACATCTATGTGTGGATGAGCTTCGCTGTGCGACACAGTGCGACAAATATGTTCCCGGACACGAATCACATCTCAGCAACCAGTGGCGACATCTGTGCGTTTAAACATGCATTTTAAAGATTGCACTATTTAAAAAAAAACTTATAATACATAAGTCTTATTACATCAGTCACTCTGTGGACCGCTCCTACTACATAGAGCAGATTGCTTTTATATCAGAGTATATACTACCCTTGAAAACGTCTCATGCTATGAACTACTACGTTTCAATTCAACAGGATGAGACATATGAGAGACAGTAAGTTTATTCAATTTTTATAAAATTTTGATTATACATTTTATACGTTATGTTTTTCTAAGATCTATTTACACATTTTCTATTTTTTACATCTTCTCATACATCTTCAAAACCTTGCTACACACCTCATATCTTGATGAGGACACATGCATTGACATTGACAGTATATAAGTTCTATATTCGATATCGGGATCGTCGTGGGACCTACATCTCAGAAACGTAAAAATTGCGATCTGTGACAATCGAGACAACCGCATCAAGGCATCCTGTCTCATGCTACGTAGAAGGCGTTCATCGAGAGACGTACAGATATTAAGCGATTAATGCAATCAACTGTCTCATTATCATCACCAATTCAAGATCTGAATGCAGAACTTGTTAAAGTATGTAATATGAAAAATGTAAAGTTATCATTGTATGATACATGCTTGTACATGAAACCAACAATCGTACTCTTCTTATTTGAGCTCGAGCAATGTGTCGAGCATACTATAAAATAAGTCATGTATGCACGGTGTTAGTGAAAAATTGAAATATTTGTATCATTTTTAAGACAAAATTGTATTACTATAATAATAATACTATATAATAAACGCGATGCTGCAAACACTTTGCACAAAAATTTGATAAAAATTCTATTATAGAATGTGAATTAGTGGTCTATGATTTAAATTATATTATACATGCTGCATTAAATATTAGATAAATAAATTGTTACGTCCTACAGACGCCATGATTTTTTTTTCTCTTCGCCGCGACTATGGTTGGCGTCTACGAGACCTGAGCGGCGCTTTCTGATAACGGACTGACAGAACTGAGAAAGCGACAAGCACCGCGAAAACTCGTAAACGTCAATTAATCTAGAAAGAATAATAACTTTAATGTAGGCTCGAAAAGAGACAAGATTGCAAAGACATTATAAATATACCGAAGTCACGCAATAGTAAAAATCTAGGCATCCGAGACTGACTAATAATTTTATCTTAAAAAACAGGCGCCATGTCGCACTTAAAAAAAAAAAAAAAAAACATAAACTCATAGAATAACTTCCAACAGGAGCGTTATCTGAAACCAGACTCGCAACTGACAATGGTAACATGGTAACCATATTATCTGCTTATCTAGTTATATTTTCCGCGAGAATAACAAAATTCGTTATCCGTCTCGGAGCAATTTTGGCTTTTTAAAGAAAATCATAAATCACTTTCTCTTCTTCTCAAAACTACTCTATATACTTTAGGTCAACTACGATAAAACGTTATAAAAATCGTAAATCTCGCGTGACATTTACAACTAACTTTAGCATCCTAGACAAAAGGCTCAATATCCTTTTTTCGGGGTATAAATAGAGGTCCCGCAGAAGCACAGAGAGTCAGTACCAAATTTTGAAGCATCCGGTTCACTTCGAAAATCATTAAAACCCGCCCTAACTACGCTAGTTGCGATTTCGTCCGAGTGTGAACTTATAATCAAATCGCAACTGAAGTTAACCATACGCCACGGCGACTGCCCTTCAGACGCTCTTCGCTGACGCCGGATCTCGTTGGCCACTCACCTAGAAGCTACTCGATATCTTGGAGACAGCTAGTAAGTTGTAATTATTTACAGTCCACCCCGCGTTTCCCCGCATGGAAAAATTTATTGTGCATTAATACACATACACGCGTTTCCAAAGAACGTACTCCAATTTTAACTCGTCGGTTCGTAGTGCGAACTATTAAGAAACGCGGACGACTCCCCTATAACCGAAGGAGTAGGCGGAACCGCTCCCCAGGGCCACCCACAATCGCGCCGGCACAATCGACTGTCGAACAATCCACAGAAATCTCCTACTCACCAACGCAACCGACCTCACCTCTTCTCCTGTTATCGACCTCGATATCCAAGAAATGCTTGATTATTCCCTTCCTCCTCTCGAGGAATGATTTCCTCCCCCTCCTCCTCTCGAGCAACGATTCCATCCCCCTCCTCCTCTCGAGGAACGATTTCCTCCCCCTCCTCCTCTCGAGCAACGATTCCCTCCTCCTCCTCCTCTCGAGGAACACTTTCCTCCCTCTCTTCCTTACGAACAACGATTTCCACTCCCTCTTCCTCCTTCAGATCAACTCCCGCCCCTCCCATTTCGGCTAAATTCCAAACCGATCAACAGGGATCGGATGTTCCGGTTTTATACGTCCCTCTCCCACGAAGGGGACAGATTAGTGACCGTGTATATCCCCGGAAATCCCGCACCTTACACCGTGTTTTTTAAACACCTCATCCCGATGTGCTCCTCCAATACGTTCCTCGCCGCCCGTACCCGCTAACCCTTTCTCATCCACACACACACACATACACACACACACACACACACGCACACACGCACGCACGCACGCATTCACAAGTTATAGATAG
Organism: Acromyrmex echinatior; assembly: GCF_024713525.1. NCBI lineage: Eukaryota > Metazoa > Arthropoda > Insecta > Hymenoptera > Formicidae > Acromyrmex > Acromyrmex echinatior. Next base: position 484,654 of record NC_141854.1, read on the forward strand.
TATGTATTTTTTTTGTAAAGAGAAATTATAACGTACAAAACCCTTTGTTTATTATTTTATTAATAAATGTAATTTAAGGCATTCCTCTGTCTTTTATTGATATCACCCTTCGCATTCACTTCCCTCGAATACCTGAGATCGCACGAGGTCCAGTCCTGGGTCAAAGGGATTAAGTTCCTTGACCGAAAAAGTAAGACCGACGTTCGCACTGTCCAGCGGAACAAGTGTCATAGCGTCCCTTCGGACGTTGACCCACATTCCGGGACTTAAAAGGTGCATACGACTCACAGATGTTCGCCTCCGCGCGTATACCTGTGAGATTGAGTCTGACTGTCCTTCCATACCCTCTCCATTCTCTCTCATTCTCCTTGACCAAATTTTCAAGGGTTTGGACGTAACAAAATCTATATTAAAAAATACATATTTCTTTGAAAATTTATTTTTTTCGTAATCTCTTCATCATTTCTTCTTCATATCTTCTTGAAAATAAATTACTTAATAAAAAAGCGCATCCGGCTGATCGACTTATACCATTAAAATATTATTAAATTGTGTTCATATCATTCTATTGTAAAATCGCATCATAAAAATCATAAAATGAATACTATATCTTTTTAATAAAATCGCGTGCGAGAGAATATACAATATATCAACAATTTGTGATTACTATACGCCAAAGTTTATGATGAAACTTCAATCATGGAGTAGAAAAGAATCTTTTTTCTCTATAGTTTATATTTAGAATTAAATAATTAATAATATGATAGCTGTTCAGTAGTACGACGTAGTACAATAAGTGTCCGATAATTATTTAACAATAGTTTATAATGATTTGATAATTAGGAACGCTTAGCTATTTGTATTACATTACGTTACTAGAAATATTATTATAATTAGTTGCTAAATTAAAATCATTGCTAAGTCATATCATTAAAAAATCATAAAACAAATACCATATTTATTTAATAAAATTATGAGCAAGAAGAAAAGAGAAAATGAGAGAGAATATAACGGAAAGAAGAGAGAGCGCGAATATTACGAGGGCAAGTCAATAAATTTTTAGAAAAACATAAAACACATTTTCTTTGATCGATTCATTTTTATTTCTCAACATAGTCTCCTTTCAGCTTGATACATTTGATCCAATGATTCTTCAACTTTTTCAAGCCGTTCGAATAATATGATTTGTCTAATCCTTCAAAATAAGCCTCCGTTTCGGCGATGAGCTGTTCTCTCGTGAATCTCTTTCCTCCGAACTATTTCTTCAGGTTTGGAAACAGGAAATAATCGCAGGGGGTTAAATCTGCCGAATATGCTGAATAGGGAAGCAATTCGTAGCGGAATTCCTTGAATTTGGTCATCGGTGCCAACGTGTGAACTCGTGCATTGTTTGGAAGAGCACTTTCTTCTACGCCAAATGGGGATTTTTTCTTTAAAATGTTGTTGAAACGGTCCAATAAAGCTGCCTAGTAATCGCCATTGATCGTTTGCTTCGACGGAATCGATATGAATTATACCGCGTGTATCCCAAAAAACTGTGACCATCACCTTTCCGGCCGACTTCACAATCTTCGCCTTCTTTGGAGCTGGTTCACTCGAAGTCCATTGTTTTGACTATTCCTTCGTCTCGGGTGTGAAGTAATGGATCCATGTTTTGTCCACAGTAATGAATCGACGCAGAAATTTATCTGGATTACGTTGAAACATCTCCAAACATTGTTTTGAAATCGTCACACGGTCGCGCTTATGGTCCACAGTGAGCAAACGCGGCACCCATCTTGTCGATAGCTTTTTTATACTCAATTGTGCAAAATTGAAATCATTGTGCCATGTGATATGCCTGTGGCTTCAACAAACTCGCGCACTTTCACTTGTTGATCAGTTAAAATAATATCGTGGACTTTATCGATGATTTCTGGCGTAGCAGTCTCAATTGGACGTCTCGAACGAGGTGCATCACATGTGGATACACGACCACGTTTAAATTCATTCATCCAATTGTATACAATCGCAAACGCTGGTGCAGATGTGCTATGAACATTATCCAACTCGGTTTTGATTTCTTTCGGCATTAAACCTTTCATATGTAGATATTTGATCACTGCACGAAACTCGTTTTTTTTCCATTTTGCAAAAAATACAAAGGTTGTTCGCTTTAATCGTCTATAGAAATGAAATCATGCGATGAATTCCGCTCAAAATTTGATAGTAATCAGCTGAAAGATGTTACTCAAAAAGTAATGTGACATGACACTGCGAGTGCCCTCTGACAGATTTTCTAAGAACTTATTGACCTGCCCTCGTACATCATGTCTTTTTGTTTCTTACCTAGTTTTTTGTTTTATATCGCATGAGATAAAAGTTAACGAACTTCGGAAGAAACAAGAAACACGTAACAAGAAATACAATTGTCGATAAAACGGTTGTAAAAGGAAATAAAAGCAAAAGGTAAAAAATAAGAAACAGGAAACAAAGAGCACATTGTAGAATAAGTTTAAAACATGAAATTTTTTCAAGAAGCAAGAAGATAAAAAATGATGATTGACAATAATTACGTAAATTATTAAATATTAGAATCATCGAGACCATATCTACAGAGTTGCTCTAATGGCCCCGCCCGTCTTGAGTAGATAGAGCGGACTAAATTGAGTCGAAAAATTTATTATTTTTCAAAGCTCGCAATAATTAACAAGATATTAACATTTAAAGATAGATGAATACGCGCGTTCGCCTGACCTACTATTATACCGAAGGTACGACCCACCGAGCACATGACGCGGACCGTGAGGAGTGGGGATGGCCCAGCAGGCGTGCCACGCCATTTGAGCTTAGAGCTCGCGGCGGTGAGCGGGGCGCTTGCCTCACTCTCCGCACGCCAAGCTATCAATTGATATTCGACGCTTTAGAAATAATATCTCGATTACGAAAATTGGGAAATGATCAAGAACTATTCGAAATAACTCGATTTAGTTCGTTCTGAAGCGTGCACATGTATATACAGAAAAATGTTACAAAATATTACTTGTTTCAAATAAATAATAAGAATATTTTAAAATTATATTATCAAGAAAATATTTTTTATAATAATTATAATCGTTACTCAAAAAAAGAAGAATAAAAATTGCGTTCTCTCTTAGTAGAATATTTTTCTGCATTTTTCTATACTACCGGTCATGGAAATTCGGACATTCATATAAATTTTATCGAATGATCGTGTAAAAAATTAAGATATAAAACAGCAATTGTATTATTTTTGAAATATATTTTAGATATTTTATTTTAGATAAATATATTTATTTAGATCACTTGTATACATGCCAGCTATTGCAAATATTTTATAAATTATTTTTAATTTTATATGCCAAAATTTAATTAAAAGTAATTTATAAAGCTTTTGTTAGTCTATCCTCCACTTATGGGGATAGGTTGACAACATAGCAAGAGCCCATATTTGTGTTCTCTGATCGAATTTTGGAAATTTATTAATTATACTATCAATGTTGAACGAAGTAAAGACAATACTTTTTGACATACAAAATTAAAACCTAATTAAATAAAACTTTTGCAATTGTTAATGTCCAGCAGACTTCTACGATTCTTTTCTTTCATGGAGATCTGGAATTCGTTGAAATAAAAAAACAACTGCGAATAACACACAAGTTGAGCGTTATAGTCTAGAGAAGACTGAAAATTTTCTTTTCCCACATTAAAAACTAAAACGAAGAATCCAGTATTTCCTCGTAAATATCGCTCCGAGATAAACTAAAAATCGGTGCACGTGCATGAGCGATAGGGCCAAAAGGGCACCGCGTTTGTGCCCCTCGGACACTGCGGCTAAAAAAATAATAAATATGTCATTGGAAGCATAAGACCGGCACCAAGATACTTTTTAATGGTCAAGTCGCGGACGATTCTCACGAGTTTATGATTACAAAATTTAAGAAGCGACACATGACGTTCAGAGGTAGATTCTGAGTGGTCTCATGCCGACGCTGCACGTGCTCTTTCTTGACGCACTGTACGTGCGTTTTTCCATAAACATTAAGATCATAAAATTTAGGAGAGCACTTTTCCACACTACAGACTCCGATCGATATTCTTTCTTCCCCCAAAATCTTGACCAATCCGAAAGCAAAGAAAAATCTTACTACTAATTAACGAAATCTATTCTATTATACTAATCCGAACCTGAGTAATCGGATATGATTAGTATAAAAACCGCAGTTCTGTAGCCCTTAATGACTTTTCTCTGAGTCTTTGGAAGCTATAGCTGTGTCGGGACCTTTAAAAAAGGCTTCATCCGATTCTCGAAGCCCTTTTTCTTCAGTAGAGTTAGTGCAATCTAGTAAAACTTTTAGTAATACTATCAACTTAAAACCAACGGCACTGGCTAACCGGGGAAATAGACGAAGCAGACTTGGCGCTCAGCATCCCACAGTCGGCATCCTCTCTGACGGTCTTTCGGGCATCGGTCTCTCGATACATCGCTATCGCCAAGTAATAAGTCTTGGATTTCGCTGCAGTATATTGGATAGTCCCTCATCTTCTTGTGTGCTTCTTCCTTTAAAGACGACCAAATTTTTAGTGCGTTCTTCCGTCCTTCATCACCGTCATTTAGCGGAGACTAACAATGTGACTCATCGCCCGTGTCCGCTCTAACACCGCGGAAAATTCTCGAGAACAATCTCCATTAATTCAGACATCCAAGAACAGATTCCGTCGTTCAGCTTACAGCCTCAACTCTATCACCGCCATTAGAAATTTCTCACTCCTCTGTCTCTGATCTGTCCTCAGACTTCTTCGATGATCTTTTCCCGTCCAGTCCTTTCTCTATTTCACATTCGATATCATCACCTCCGATTGAGAAATTTCCTATCGCGCATACCATCTCCTCAATTCCTCCAGTTCAATTTGACGGTTACTTTCCCGTTAGTCATCTTCCTCTCCTTTTTCATAACGCTCCTTTTTCATAATCAATTGTTGGAATACATGTCCTACTTTATTCTTTCTACTAACGACCGAGTGATAGTCAGCATCACAGCATCCACTTGTCTGTTTTCAGTCCCTATACCATCCCTCATTCCCATCGATTCTCTTTCTCTCCAACCATATGAGCTTACACAACTTTAATTTTCCCCTCCTCCTTTCAAACTCTCCTCACTTAAACATCCGCATTACACACAACTTTCTTTCCACACACATTCACACATAAATCCGTATGACCATATATTATATTTCAGAATAGAGAATCAAAGGATTTTATTTTTATACTTAAGAAAATTGTATTACTAAATATTGCTTTTATTATTGGATTATTAAATTAAACCCTCGTTTGTTAATTTAAAAAACCTCTCCTTGTATTTATTGTAAGTTCTCCCGCGGTTGCACTTCGCCCTCTCCCCGGCTACTTGGATTAAGTTCCATGACCGAAAGCTAGGGCATATGGACGTAGGGACACATTTGGCGTTAAAGTACGCCCTCATAGCACACTGATCCAGTTTGGGCCGTTTAAATTAAAAGTACGTTCGACTCGTGTATCCGTTTAGCAGAGCACGAGTTGAGATTTTGTCCTCCATTCGACCCTTGACTCGTTAAGAGCCTCAGAACGAGGCGAAGTGCCTCCCGATTTGCGTCGGTCCTTCCCCACAACTCTCTTGCGATCCGGGACTTGGACACGACAAATCGGTCTAATAATTCGGTTCCTGTTGCGTTCACTCCCTCAGCTCCATACATGCGGAGCTTGAACGTAACATTAGTATGTATTGCATACAAGCTAATATAATATAATATATTTAAAAAATAATTACTGTTTTATGTCTTAATTTTTTATATCATTCGATCAAAGTTTATGCGGATGTCCGAACTTCCATGAATGATAGTGTAGAAAAATGCAGAAAAATATCATTCTAGCTAAGAGAAAACACAATTTTTATTCTTCTTTTGAGTAACGATTATATCATTACAACAAATTTTCTTGATAATATTATATAATTTTAAAATACTCTTATTATTTACTTGAAACAAATAATATTTATGTAACATTTTTCTGTATGTATATGTGCACGCTTCAGAACAAACTAAACTAAGTTATTTCGATCAGTTCTTGATCATTTCCCAATTTTCGCAATCGAGATATTATTTCTAAAGCGCCGAATATCCGCAATCGATAGCTTGGCGCGCGAAGAGTGAGCAAGCGCCCCGCTCACCGCCGCAAGTCTCCTAAGCTCAAATGGCGCGGCGCGCCTAGGTCATTCCTGTTCTTCGCAGCCTGCGTGTCGTGCACTCGGTGGACCATACCTTCAGCAATAGTAGGTCGGGCGGACGTATTCGACTATTTTTAAATCGTTAATATCTAATGATCTAATGAATATCTAATATTTAGTTATTGTGAGCATTGTAAAATAGTAGAGGACTTTTCGACTCAATTTAGTTCGCTCTATCTGCTCAAGACGAGTGGGGCCATAAGTTGGAACTTTGTATACAATGAATATATCAAAGCCGAACACAAACTTGCAACGCATAAACTGAAATGATAATCTGTCGCTACATGAAAGCCTGATTTTATTTTATTTTATTTTATTTTAGATTATGTACTTTGTTTTATTTTATTTATTGATTTTATTTTTTATTTACTTATTTCATTTATTTATTTTATTTTATTTTAGATAAATATTTTATTTATATTATTTCATTTTATTTATTTATTTATCTACTTATTTACTGATTTATTTATTTATTTATTAATGCGAAAAATTAGAACTATGCTCTTGCATACTCCAGCTGCGCGCTATCTGATTGATCAAATTTAATTGCTAATAATTCGATAAATAATGGTTTGAGCCAAAATTCGGAAAGGAACTTTTATTCATAATTTCATCCTCTTTCATTCTCCAAAATATTAATTAAGAATTATGAGACATCCTGTATGTATATACTATAATAAAGTATCTTGTAAACTAATAACTTCTTAATTCGATAAATATACTTTAATACTTTTATATACAAAATGATAGAATTATATTATAATTATATTATATTAGATGTACAAATAAGTTTCCGCCGTTTTTTATCAAAAATTAAGCATTTATTGTGAAAGAACGATACATAATGTTTTATTGAAAGTATTGTCCATCGCTAGTCACTACTTTTTCCCATCTTTCTGGTAGCATATGGATATTGAAAGAACGCTTCATCTTTCGAGGCTATCCAATTATCGATCCAATTTTTGATATCTTCATATCATCATATCTTCATATGATGTGAAGTGCTGCTCAGACAGGCCATGCGTCATCGATCGAAATAGATGGTAATCGAAAGGGGCAATGTCTGGTGAATACGGCGAGTGGGATAGAACTTCCCAATTGAGTGTTTCCATGTAGGTTTTGACCGGCTCCGCAACATGTGGTCGAGCATTATCATGCAGGAGAATAATTTTGTCATGCCTGGAGTAGTAGTGGGCGCGTTTTTCTTTGAGTGCTCGGCTCAATCTCATCAATTGTGTTCGGTAGAGAGCCCCAGTAACGATTTCGTTCGGTTTGCAACTCAGAATACACGACACCAAGCTCATCCCACCAAATACACAACATGAGTTTTTTTCCATGAATATTCGGCTTGGTTGTCGATGTTGATACATGGCCAGGTGATCCCCATGATTTCCTCTTCTTTGGGTTATCGTAGTGGATCCATTTTTCATCACCAATGATTATACGATGTAAAAAACCCTTTCGTTTATGCCAGACAAGCAGCATTTCACATATGGAAAATCGGCGTTCAACGTTTCTCGGCTTCAGTTCATATGGAACCCAATTCCCTTGCTTTTGAATCATTCCCAATGATTTCAAACGATGTGAAATTGCTCAAGTCGCTCCTAATGTAAGTGGTTCTTTTTGCGTTTGGCACGAATCTTCATTCAATAATGCTTCCAATTCCGCGTCTTTGTACACTTTCGGCATTCCGCTACGTTCTTTGTCTTCGACGTCAAATTCACCGTTCTTAAATTTTTGAAACCATTCACAACTTCTTTCACTTAAGGCAGCCTCACCATATGCTTCTACAAGCAATCGATGAGCCTCAGCTGCAGATTTCTTCAAATTAAAGAAGTAAATCAAAAGTTCCCGCAAATGACGCTTATTCGGCTCAAAACTCGGCATTTTCGCACAAAAAAAAATATATGATGCTGATACAAAATTACTAGTATTTCAAGGTTATGTTGTTGACAGATGTCCAACCTTACGATATAATGTTCTACATCAGACAATTTTAGCCATAGCTTGCTAGTGGCGCCGTCTTTTGTCAAACGGCGGAAACTTATTTGTACACCTAATAATTCAATTGTTTGAAAATATATATATTAGTTCAACATCTTAATACTCAGATCGTAGTGGCGCTTCGAATTTAATGTTATAATTTACTTTTTTTACTTAAAATAAATTTTTCTAAAGTAACAGTACCGAGAGAAACAATTTCATATTCAACCTCCAAATCATATCAATGAAATTTTACAATGAAAAAAAAGATTGGCTGCTGCAACAATTTGAATGATAAAATATGTCATAACATTTTCTATCTAACATTTGACTGTAGCAACCAATAAAAACACGCTATACTATATTTAATCATCTTTTTTTAGTGTATGGTGGAAGAAATGATTAGCACATTATTGCTGATTAATTCTCATTAATTTATTCGGAATCGACATTTCGACAGCTGGAAGATGTAGAAAACTTTTTGATCGATTTGGAAACAATTCGATTGTATCCGTAATAACCCATCTAGGGATAAATCGAATAATTCTGATCCGAAAAGTTGTACTGATATATCTATTAATTCGTCTGGATTTTGTTTGTTTCTGCGGCTTGTTATCAGGATCTCAAAAATATTCAATAAAGTTCCACTTTCCAACTCACTATTCACAGCTATGTGTTGTCACGTTTTCAATGAACAGTATAAAGGTGCATTCACATGCAAGTGTCAAACAGCAGAAATAGGAATCAATCAGCGATGCGATAAGTGCAGTGGCATTAATATTTACTTTATAAAAAATATTTTTTACACCACTGCTTGTATTGCCTCGCTGATTGGTTGTTGCTTCCACTGTTTGACGTTTGCATCTGAATGCACCTTGAGTATCGGACATTTTGAATCTAGCGATATTTCTTATAGACTTATATTGGGTCATCTAAAAAGTACCCGCGGTTTTTTCACTAGATGGTGTTGATCATCAACATCTCTGTATTGCAGGATATATAGGGGTCACAACCTGATCTAAGGTATTATCCATGATTATGCGCTATTATCCATAACAAAAATCTCATTATCAGGCAAAATACTATAAAAGAATTTATTAGTAACAAAAAAAATACCTAATTGTTGTGTGCCTGATTATATTGTAATAATTCAAGTGACAAAGGATTTTCCATGAGAAGTTTCGCCATATTTATCTGATTCAAGATTGTCCTATCATAATGTATTAGGTGTATCGAGAAGTTCCGTCCATCTAGCGACGAGTAGCTATAGCTAGAACTGTCGATAACTCTAATGTCTAAACCAAGCTTAATTTTTTAGTTTTACCATCTGTCAATAAAATTCAGTATATAAAAGTATACGTTTGCATCAATAACATTGCTTTTTACCGCATCGAAAATGTCGACATTTGAGCCAAATAAGCGTCATTTGCGCGAAGTATTAATCTTTTGCTTTAAATGGAAGAAAACTGCAGCTGAAGCTCATCGAATGCTTGTAGAAGTTTATGATGATAGTACTCCTTCCGATAAAATATGCAGAGAATGATTTCGACGCTTTAAAAGTGATGCTTTTGATGTGGAGGACAAAGAGCGTTCTGGACGGCCAAAAGCATTTGAAGACGAAGAATTGCAGACATTGGTGGATGAAGACTCATGTCAAACGCAAAAACAACTTGCAGAAACAAATTGTGCTCAATCTGTTATTTCCGATCGTTTGAAAGCCTTAGGAAAGATCTACAAGGAAGGAAAATGGGAAAAATTATTGAAGACCAATTTTCGATAATTTTTAGCAATTAATATCTTGTTAAGTATTGCGAAAATTGCAAAATGATAGAGGACTTTTCTTCTCAGTTTAGTCCATTCTGACTCTGCGAAAGACTTATCACTAATTTTCAAACACCCTGTGTATAACTACGTATAAAAGATTTATTTTCTAATGAAATAATTTTCATTTAAGTGTATATTTTATTACACATGTAATATAAAGGGTGGTGCACCGAAAATCTTAAACATTTTACTTATATTAAAGAAAGATGTTACATCGTTATTATTATTCATAAAATTAATATCTATTAATATCTATTAATACTCACGATACTTCTCACGAAAAGTTAATATCGAAATATTCAAAATCTTCACCTGTATTAATATAACAGTAATAAAATTATAACATTATACATATTAAAATATCTTTACATATACAAATATAAAAAGTGACCTGAAAAAAGAGGTTTTTTTTTCACTGTTTTTTAACTGAAGGTCCTCAATTTTTTAATTGAACTGTGTGCCAAATAATATACTGCAATGAGATATTAATTACAAAGAAGTTTGAAGGGTAACAATCGTTATCATAGCTGGAGGGGGGAGGGGGCATATATCTCTATTACGTATATGCGAAAATCTGTTTGATTCCACCCCTCGCTGTTCTGATAATAATTCTCATCTTTAAACCTCTCTGTGATTAATATCTGAATATAAGGTAAAATTTTTGGTACACAGTTCAGTTCCAAAATTGAGTGCCCAAAAAACGGGCAATTTTCGCGATCATTCTTTTTAAAAAACTATATAATCAAATTTAACATAAAACATTTACGAAAAAAACGTATTGGAATATCTTTTATTAATAAAGACCTTTTCAAAATCACCACAGAAAAACAAAAATTCAACACAACTCACTGATTTGCTCCGTAACAGTTGAGTCTGCTGAACACGACCTATGACTATATCTAGCAAGCACGCTATCAACACCATAATCGATATCATAAATCCTTATATTCAATAACATTTATCATGATCATGAATTATATAACTAATAATCTCACGCTGTTTATTAGGTCTGTGTGCACCATACCTTTAGTAGTCCGTGACTTTGATCTAACGGAATAAACCAATCAGATACAGCTGAGTGAGTGATTGCGCTTTTAGATACAGGCGTAAACTATCACCATCCATGGTGGAATTATAGAAGGTAAATTATTGCGCGCATCATGATGGCAAAGGATGGGAGGACATATCTTGTCAACAAATCATGAAGGGTCTATTTATAAAATAACACTGTATGCTCCAAAACAGTAAACACAGCCATATTAGATTTTCATAAAATGGGTCCTCTCATGATTGGCTGTCCGCTCCTCATTACTTTTAGGCTATTGCATATTCAGGAATAGCTCTCCTTCTATATTTTCACCATGTCACCGTCATGATCTGTGAAAAACAAAATAAAAAATGGACGACGAGACATGTAAGTAGATACAATAATTTATCATAAATATATTACAAAATTTATATATTCATTTGTTATACTAAAGTTATTTTTCATGATTTTTTTTTAGTTCAATGGCGAACGATGTCAAAGACTTGGAATTAGCGGTCCTGAGGGCTAAGTTCGATGTATTAAAAAATATCATTGTTCGGTTCTCAAGGTCGCAGCCGCTTGTAGGATTAATGACGACATAGCTGCCCGCGCCATATGCATGCCTCGCACCAACGGAAGAAAAACGTAAGTAAAAATTACCTTATAATAAGTAAGTGGAGTTGGATAGAGTTGGATAATTAGTACATTAATTGGATAGTAAATTAATTTCAACTTAATTTCCTCAAGTTATTTTTATATATTTTAACTTATTAATTTTTTTTTAAGTTAAAAATATACACACATGTTATATTAAAATGATTAAAATTAACTTACTCAAATCCAATAAGTTTTTATGTAGGTACTAAATTTTAATCATTTTCAAATTCATTATGGCCATACGTTGGCAAAAAAGTCGATACAGCCCGAACAACTGTGGATACCGGCATGGAGAACGTGGAGGATGCGGAGGTCACGAAGGACACGGAGGCCGCGGAGGGCGTAGAAACATCAAAATAAAAAAAATTTATATTTTTTGATACTTTTAAATAAAAAATTATCCTTGACAATAGATTTGATTAATAGATTTAATAATTCTCAATCCATCCTCATTATGCTCCTTCGCCTACATAATCTTCTTAACGAAATCCAACAGGTCGTTTTTCACAGATACATAATGGTCGCGTTCAGCAGATTCATGAGCGCTCGCTGCTATTGGATGATGAATACACCAATAGCTGCAAAGATTCGCGTATTACAATTCGCACAATCATCATGACTTCGCAATTACGTAAAACTAAATAGAAAATTTAGAATGCTTGCGAAGAATGACTTTGAGAAAAATTTATTTAAGTTAATGAATAATGCAGTATTTGGCAAAATCATGGAAAACATGCACAATCGCATCGATGTAAAATTATTAACATAATGGGATGGACGATATGGCGCAAAGGCAATTATCGCGATGTCGAATTTTAATACACAGCAAAAATACATGGCAGAAGTGTATTTTCTGAAAATCTGATAGCAATTGGAATTTGTATACTTGAGTTGAAGTTCAACAAATCGATCTACGTAGAAATGTATATATTCGATATATTGAAGGTTGTTTGTATGAATTTTACCACAAATATATGTTATCGCTGTGTCGCAAAAAATGTGAAATTATGTACAGATACTGATAGCCTCATATATTCGAGTGTGATGACGTTTATGAACAAATGAAGCGTGATATCACTAGGTTCGATAGTGATTATTCTATTGATATGTGTATGGTATACCACTTGCGAACAAAAAAGTGCCAGGATTAATGAAACATGAAAATAATGGCTCAATATTGACTGAATTCGTCGGACTCAGAGCAAATGTATTGAGGATAGATGATAAAAAGAACACTAAAAAAACAAAAAGTGTCAAAAGTAACATCGTAGCGCAAACTATAACGTTCGATGATTACACTTGATGTTTAAACGATGAAATTGAAATGACGCATCAACAGTCATGCATAAGATTAAAATTACATGTACACAAATTACAAATATATACGATACAAATATATCTGAGACGAAAATCGCTCTGAGTCCGTACGACGATAAACGATACGTCATATCGAATTCAACCAAAACATTACCATGAGGACATTATCGAATACCTTTGTAAAAAAGTCGTGTAATGTAATTGTATGTAATTGTTATTGAAATGTATTATATTATCGAAATGTATAACTCTAAATAATTATTATATATAGTATTACATTTAAAGTAAAAAATAAAGATTTTTTATATATTAAATTGAAAAAATGGATATAAATAATAAACATTTTATACATCTTATGTATATCATATATTTTATATATATATATATATATATATATATATATACATATATTTTTATATTTAAAATAAATACATTTTTGAAAATACATTATATGAATTAAACTATATTATCCTTGTGTATCCAAGAATAGTGCGATGCATCGAATCCCAATCATTTTACCTCGTCTCGTTAATCGTTAAACCTCGTCTCCTCTCCTGCGTAATATTTTCTCCACGAGATACATGTCTGGAGCCGCGCAATGTAACTCATATTCATAGAACGCTTCAGAGATAGATTTTCCGCGATAATCGTCCAGTAGATAGGTTACGAGATCAGTATGCTGCACTTTAGCGATTTTAAACACCTCGGTGGTCCAATTTGATGTATAATTCTTCTCGAAGAGAAGCAGGAAAGAATAGGACGTTTCTAAAATTTGTTCTTCAGTTCTTTCGTCCTTCCATTTTACGAGTAAATGTCAATATCCTGGTATGCATCAACATTTTGATCCGTCCGTAAGTTTATAGTTGATATCATTAAGAAGCAGGAAAGAAAGATAGGATTCTTTTTGGAATTCTTTCGTACTCCTTGTTATGCTATAATGTGTATAACTTATAATAATGCAACTAAAGTACTTAGGTGCTCATTGAAAGATACTCCTGCGCATATAATTTTAGTTAACGCTAAGATTTGCCAATCTTTGCTGGAGAATTTGTATAACTCTATACATATATGTGTACATTTTAATGTTAAATATATATATTATTTTCTTCTTTTTTTCTTTTCCCTTAGTGTTGGCAAGTGGATGTTGGAATATTTGAAAGAATGAATACCTGAAAGTCGCCAATCTCTCAAAAAAAAAAAGGGTTTACTGCATCGACCTGTGCAATGATCGAAGGTACTCCCCATCTCCAGTCTAAAGTGTCTTATCGGTGTGCCGAAATCTTTTGATGCAGCTTCGACACTTATTCCTCCGCGGTTTGATATTTATTGTCGTTTTATCGCAGGTAGTCGAACAATTTTTGCAGTCGTCCTCAGACTCTCTGTGGACAAGGCAAGGACCATGTAGCATCCTTTATTTGAGATTTCTGCATGGCAACGGTCGCAGGTTCTTATCAGGATACTTTGACAGACTCTGTGTCTCTTCAGTGACATAATACACTGGGATTTCGGTCAAATATCGAAACTATCAACTAAATTTTTCCATTTAATTGGAGTATAAAGATCTTTAGACGATCTAGTGATCTGGAGATGGTGACAGTGCATTGGCAAATTATAGGCTGTAATTGACGATCAGGTGGCTTTGCATACGAGGAAAATTCTTTTAAGAGGAAGGAGGAAAGCAGGACAATTTGCCTAAGAATAAGGGAAAGATATAAATCTCTTGTTAGTTTTTCCTAGTATAGTGATTCTAAAAAAAAGTATTTATTATCATTATTATTATTATTATTATTATTATTATTATTATTATTATTATTATTATTATTACTATTATTATACTACCCCTGAACTTCCCTTATTGTATTTTATATATATATATATATATATATTATATAATAAGGGAAGTTCAGGGGTAATATAATAATAGTAATAATAATAATATATATAATAATATATGTGTGCATATTTTATATATATATATAAACTTTTATAATATGTTTTATCACTAGTTTTTATTATTATATTATTATATTATTACTTATTTCTTCCAGTTTTTTTTTCTTTTTGTATGTAAATATATATATATATATATATATATTAGGTGTACAAATAAGTTTCCGCCGTTTTTAATCAAAAATTAAGCATTTATTGTGAAAAAACGATACATAATGTTTTATTGATGTAAGTCAAAATGTAAGTGCAAGTTCTTTTTGCGTTTGGCACGAATCTTCATTCAATAATGCTTCCAATTCTGCGTCTTCGTATACTTTCGGCCTTTCGCTACGTTCTTTGTCTTCGATGTCAAATTTACCGTTCTTAAATTTTTGAAACCATTCACGACAACTTCTCTCACTTAAAGTAGCCTCACCATATGCTTTTACAAGCAATCGATGAGCCTCAGCTGCAGATTTCTTCAAATTAAAGAAGTAAATCAAAAGTTCCCGCAAATGATACTTATTCGGCAACTAAAAACTCAGCATTTTCGCACAAAAAAAATATATGATGCTGATACAAAATCGCTAGTATTTCAAGGTTATGTTGTTGACAGATGTCCAACCTTATGATATAATGACATTACATCAGACAATTTTAGCCATAGCTTGCTAGTGGCGCCGTCTTTTGTGAAACGGCGGAAATTTATTTGTACACCTAATAATTTAAATTAAAGTTCTTTTCTACTTTACTGGCTTTTTGTCCTTCTTTTGTATCACATTGTTTTATACACAGCCTTATTACTATTTATTAATTACATAACATATACTATGACATTATATGATAGCGAAAAATCTCGCGCTTCGTTTTTCTTTTCCAATGGATGAAGGATGTTGCAACCTTAACTATAACTAGCATTTAAAATAGCATTTAATCATGTAGTAATCCGAATTGCGTTAATATTTCGGAATATCGACCCAATGCAAATAATGTAAAAAACGTTTAATTCGCGAATAAGTACATTTTAGTAGAATAGTTGCGATAATCACGCAAATTCCATACGGTGTCGCATAATTGCAGGAGATTGCCAAATGCGATCGGTCAGCACCGACCGCATTTGACAATGGAACCAGGGCAAGATCCAATTAAGCTGACCAGCTCAGCATCTTAGAACAAGGTATATACCCGTTTCTTGGACCAAGAAAGAGAAAAATCAAGTAAACGCGGATACAATATGTTGCATACGTTTAGTCGTAATCACAAAAAAAAACCATTCTATAAGTGGGAATGGCCGTGCACGATAACACTCGGTAACATGATTCCCGAGCAATAAAAGTTGACCGTACGATACATTAATCAACAAACAAGTTGTGTATTATTAGTGAGTAAACATTTTTTAAGAAAATTGGTTCTGAGATTCTTCTAACCTCACGTCCTGAATCCTCGTTATTATCTCTACGAGAGATATAACAAGGCAACTAAAGACTAGAGTAAAAGAACATAGAAATAATTTGAATCAAGATATATCTAAGCATTCAGTTATCGGATCATATGTTAGAGTATAACCACATGTTTGAATGGGACAATGTACAGATTTTAGATAGAGAATGTAATTATTTGAAACGATTAATGTCAGAAATGATTCATATCAAGACCTAGACCAATGGAATTAATTCTAATGAAAACTGTACTTATAAATGTATCATATTTTAACATTCTCGAATCAATAATAACGATTATAATAATTATTGATTTTTGTGTCTTTATTTTTCTTTAGTTGTAAATGTCATAGCACGTCAATCTAAATTTGTTTGCCATTAGGCAAAAGACTGTTGTTGAGACCATAAGTCTTAGTAATTATGTAAATTTGTTCGTCACTTTACACATGACTGTTGTTGAGTTCAGTCTAAATCTATTGTAAATGTGTTCGTTTTCATTATGCACATTGTACATATTTAAAATTTAATTATTAGAATAATTTTTTCATCGATCTCAAATTATTATACATTAACAGATATTGCCGTAATATAAAATAAGGTTAATAATTGTCTGCATTTTATACAACATATATTAGACACATGATGTTATCAAGAATTTGAGAATTAATTTTATTAAAGATGACTACAGAGAAGATTTTATTAGTTGACTATATTGATTCTGGATAGATATGATAACTATGTAATATTATAACAATTTTTATGTAAATTATTGCGACTGATGAAGACTTTGTAAAGTGAAAACGAGTTTTGCACAATTGTAATTTTAACATTACAATTATTATAAAAGATTATTATATTTTGATATTTTATTATTCGTTCGTTTTCGGCCGTTGTTTATATATAATTTTATTGTGTTTTTAATAACGAGCAGGAAAAGTCACAACTACAGGGAACATTCTTTGCTGGAAATAAATGTTTTTTGAAGTATACCAAGTATTGTATACAATTGGAATTTTTGATGGCCTTCAGAAGATTTTCATCGAGAGACATAGTGATTTACAATTTTTTCCAAAATATCAATTTTTTCTATCTAATTCTACTAAACTAATGGCACGACTTACTGTTGCTGTTCATCAAACGCGATCTCCACTGCGCGCTATACTTACCATCTCTTAAGTGTTGCCAATTTCTTCTTACATAATCTTTCCTTTAGCGTTTATTACATGCGATTATTCATACAGAAATATTATTTATTCTGCCGAACTACATTATTATTTTAGAGAGTGCGATGATACGGTCGTACGCGATGGTATCGCGCGTGATGACGCGTGCGTAATACGATGCCGCGAAGAAGGATTGCAGACAAAGATATTTTTATTTTAGATATTTATTTTTCATGTAATGCATTATATACAATATTATCCACATCATATATAATTACTATCAATTCGCAATATATGAATTTCTATCATAAATCCTTCGCAAAGTATCTACAGCATCGCTATTGTTATTTATACAGTTTTGATGTAAATGGATCACAAAATATTTAAATTTATCGCTTATAATATTAGTATATTGATAAGGACACCCGGAGGGGTTTTAGTGGGTGCAAGCCCCACATAACCCCGGGTTCTCCCCTGAGACCCGGGGTATGCGTTAGGCATTTCCCCTCCGTTATCAAAAAAAAAATTTGATACAAATAGAAATATATGTGCTTGATACATTGTTCGAGTTGAAGCATGAAAAGTATAGCCGACGGTTTCATATATAAACACTTTTCACTTAAAGATAATTTCACAATGTCAACATCACGTATTTTAACAAGTTCAATGACAAGGTCCAATAACATTACTTTCGATGGCGTAGATGACTATATCAATCTACTCGGTTTTCGATGAACGCCATCCACGTAGCATGCGATTGCCTCGGGTATCGCCAATCACAATTTCTATATGATTGGTCCCACAACGATTGCAATCTTCAAAAATTTGTAAACCGTCGGTGTCAACGCTAATAGTGTTATCAAAATGGTATGAGAAGACGCGCTGTAATGGAAAAGAACAAAAGAATAAGCAATATAGAGAAAAAAGTGTTCACAAACAAATATAATTGAAATACTTACTTGTTTGACCCACGTTGAATCCATGTTGATCCACGCTTGATCCACGTTGAACGTATGAATCCATAGCGCTGAAGATCACTGCAAAACGAATCTGTCTGAGCGATTGATGCAGTATCATTACTCTAATCTTTATTTAAATCTTATCCCATCCAACAATTTTTTGTAACAAAAGATTTTTAAAGACATCCGGCAATGACATTAATGTAATCTGACACTGCAAATTGTAATGTCAGTAAATTTGTAAGTTTCAATATAACCTTATCAGCGTACTATAAGAAATTTTTTTCGAGGACAATTAAAATGTTTCGCAATGATTAATGTGATATAATACAAACGACGTTGCCAAACAATACAATGCTAATATACAACTGCTAATATATAACTGCTTTGTCAGCGTAATATAAGCAATTTTTTCAAGGGCATTAACATTGTTTTGGTTATGACATCATCAATGTAATTTGATGACAACACTTACAAAAACGAAACATTTGCAATTTCATCAAAGTATAGCTGCTTTGTTAGCGCAATTAAAAATTTCAGGGCATGAGATGTCTGATATCATTAATAAAAATAGCGAACATAATGATATAAAAATGACAAGATTTAGTCAACTAACATCATTAGTCAATTCAGTAGCGCAAGTGATAACATGGAGCATGATTTGGTTGATCTGTTTAATATAAAAGAAGAATACAGCGCGTGGGAACAACGTTGCGACGAATTTATAGAATCGTTGGAGGAGCAGAGCCGTATTAAACACCCGTGAATATCAATAGATAATAGACAATCACTGATCGCATGTATCACGCAGCTCGAGAGTTCGAAGGAATCTGTGCGTGGAAGATTCGTGCATGTGAGCACCGGGTACGGACTCCGTTGACGCGTCATCGAAACGGCGTTCGAAAACCGTATTCTGGTGCGGTCATAAATTCTAAACATATCGAGCCTCGCCGATTTTTTGAAGACGTGAGTGAATCTGTGCTCGAACATGTACATAGTGTAATGCAACGATATAATTCTATAAAAATAAACTGTTTTTAATGGCGAGTTCGTGATAAACGCTCAAATAAAAGTATCGCCCGGAATTCTAAACTATATCAACGCATCGATTTGCGCGAATAGCACATGTCGCGCGTCGTTGAGTCTACCTTATCATTGCTGGAAGAGTTTCAGGAACGCGATAGCGGACATTGTCGTGTATACTAAATTTAATGGTGAACGCGAACAGAGACAATCCTTTGCGCATGGGATGTCATATCAAACTCCCGCGTGAAATTATGCTAAAGAGAGCAGCAATTAACGTGCGGACAATGCATGTTTCGCATAATCTGTTATTGTTGCTCTACATCCGGCTCAAGGAAATGCACATCGAGGATCCTCATATTCGCATTATGTATCAGTTCTAAATCTCGCGGGCATTGAATTTCCAATGACGTTAAGTCAAATTAAGAAATTCGAAACATTGAATGACATTTCCATCAAAGTCTACACCAAAAGGGGATTGTACCGATACGATTCGTCGACCGAAAAAAGATCGAACACGTAACTCTCTTGTACGTGGAGGATGACAACGCGGGAGAACTTTATGCTCATTTATGCTTATCAAAAATCTATCACGATTTGTCAGCTCATAACTCACAAAAAAGAACAGAAAATATTTCTGTGATAGGTACATAATAATAATAATAATAATAATAATAATAATAATAATAATAAATGCGCGAATTTTTTCAGATGCCTCCACTATTTCAGCTCGAGCACTAAATTGGAGATCCACAGCGAGGACTGTGTAAAACTGAATGACTGCGCGATCAGATTATTGAGCGAGGATGACAAATGGCTGAGTTTCGACAACCATGTAGGAAAGAATGGGTCCCGTTCATAGTTTACGCCGACCTGGAGTGTGCATTGAAGAAAACAGATGAGAATCCTGAATCGGTTACGTATACGTATTATCATCATAATATAATAGTACAGGGTGCGGCAGAGAAACTTACTTTTTTGAAAAACGCGCCAAACGGCAAGGGGTGAAGATAGGGAGCTGGGAGGGGGTGCGAGAGGATAGGTCCTCAATTTTTGTTCCCCCCACAGCCAATCTCGATCATGCTTTGGACGAGAGAGCATCGCGCGTTCGCCGTCTAGGCATACTTTGGTAATGGCCGCTCCATTGTCGCCACTCAACGTGCCTTTCGAGTGCGCTTCATTATTCTTCCTCGCAGTCCAATCCCCGGCCGGAATTCGATTCTTTCGTGGGTTACCGCATTTCAGGAGTCTTTTTTTTTTTTTTTTTTTTTTTTGATAACGGAGGGGAAATGCCTGACGCATATCCCGAGCCTCGGGGGAGAGCCCGGGATTATGTGGGGCTTGCACCCACTAAAACCCCTCCGAGTGTCCTTACCTGGCCTTGCATGAGGGACTCCCAGGAACGCGTGCAGCATACTTCTGGGAGTCCCTCAGGCCAGTCGGCTTATTGACTTCTATTCCCGCCCGGGGATTTTTATGGCGTCGTCTGAGAGATGACGTGACCCCGGGCGGTGCTTGGCACCTTCGACTTTATTTGGACGCTGGGGGGACATCACCCCCTGCGCCCGCCGTCCCGGTTGGTGTTGGGGGGCGGGAGTTGGGGATCACGGCCCCCGCCGCGATCCCCAGCCCCCCGAGGGGCGCCAATCAGAAGTTTGGCGCCCCTCATGCTTCGGCACCGCGAGAGGAAGTCTCACCCCCCGCGCGCGGCGGCGCAGGGCTCCCCGCCCGGTCGCGCATTCGACGCGGCCGGAGGATGATGCCACTGCACCCCGCGCACGCGGAGGGTCATCCTGTTTCCGGCGGCGGATCGACCCTAGGGTCGGCGATCCGCCGCCGCTTCACTGCGCCCCGCATCTCGGACGCGGGGCCGTCACTGATGATGGTGGCGGCGGAGGTGGAGGGTTCACTGACCCCGACACTCCCGCACACCACCCCACCGTCCTCCTCTTCACTCCTCTCATCTATGGGGGAAGGAGGTCGCCGTCGTTCTCGCCCCGTGGGGCGGTCCCGGCGGCGGGTACGCGCGAGGGGTGACCCGGGGCGCGAGCGATCCGGTTGGAGCCGGCGCTCGCGTTGACCCCCAACGCCACCACTCCTCGCATCTCCTTCCCCCCCGTCAGCCCCGCCACCCGGAGGCGGCGGGGGCGGGAGAAGGCCCCGACCTCCCGGTGCCCTCTCCCTCTGCCTCTCAGCCTCCTCGTTCTGCGACATCACCCGATCGCAGAAGGAGGAGAAGGCCCTCCAAGCACTCTCCCTGCCGACTATCTCCTTCACGACAGCCGGCAGGGAGAGATCCTCCCCTATCTCACGGACCAGGACACCGCGCTCACCCGCCCAAGCCGGGCAGGTCTCCAGCGTATGCTGCGCGGTGTCCCGGTCCCCGTCGCAGTGGTGACAACAAGTGGTCGGCTCCTTATCTATGCGACACAGGTACTCCCCGAAACATCCGTGTCCGGTGAGCACCTGCGTCGCGTGGAACGCCCCATCCCCTGCCTACCCATTCCTCGAGGCAGGGGAGGATGGCCTCCACGATCCGAGCGCCCGTTGTCGGCGGGTCGTTTTCGAGAGTGGAGCGCCACTCTTCGAAGACCCGCCGACGGGCGTTCCTTCTCAGTCGGTCAGTGGTCCTCGGGGTAACGATCCCCCCCCCGAAGCCGAATGGCCTTCACCCCGGCGAAGGTTTCCGCTAGGGCGTCGGCCACGTACTCGGCAGGGGGGATCCCCGCGAGGACCATGGCGGCGGCGTACGACACCGTACTGTAGGCCCTACAGATGCGCAAGGTCAGCCGCCGTTGCACGCTGTGCAACTTCTGCTTTATTCGGCGGCTGGCCAGGGCCTTCCCACTCCATACCGGGGCCCCGTAAAGGGCCCCGGACGCATTTCAGGAGTCTGGCAGCATCGTTAAACACAGGTTAGGAGCTGTAAGAACGGCCAGGATTCCGGAAAATGTTGAGAGAGTGAGACAGTCATTTTTGTAGTCCCCCCCGCCGTTCTGCTCGCAAACATGCGGCTGCTCTGAGGCTTTCGGACCGAACTGTGAGACGAATCCTTCACAACGAACTCTAATTTCATCCGTACAAACTGACTGTTGTGCAGGAGTTGACTGACCGCGATTTCGTGGCCCGTCAAACTGCATGTGAAGTTCTCCTTGAAAGCCTTCCCCACAACGCGGTAACGTTCTTCAGCGACGAGACTTTCACCTTTCCGGCTGTGTCAACAAACAGAACATGCGCTACTGGAGTGCTGAAAATCCACATGAACTTCACCAAACCCCTCTCCATTGTGAACGTGTTATCGTTTAGTGCGCAATTTCGTCGGTCGAGATCATTGGTCCTTATTTTTTTGAGGAAAACGAGCGCGCTGTCACGGTGAATGCAACTCGATACAGGGAGATAATCGAAGAATTTTTCCTTCCACATCTGGAAGAAATGGACGTCGGAGATGTGTGGTTTCAACAAGACGGAGCCACGGCCCACACAGCACGGGCCTCGATGGAATTGTTGAGGGAACACTTCCTTGACCGCCTCATCTCTCTCAGAGGCGATCTCCCTTGGCCGGCGAGCTCTCCAGATTCGGCTCCATGCGACTTCTTCCTATGGGGTTATTTGAAGTCTATCGTTTACAACGATCGACCACAGACCCTAGCTCACCTGAAGACAAACATTCGGAACGCCATCGCCGAAATACCGGTGGACATGCTTCAGAGAGTGACGCGAAACTTCAGAAATCAGTGACTCAATCAGTGCATAGACAACGGCGGCCGTCATTTGATAGATGTAATTTTCAAAAGTGCATGAAAAAAAATTTGATGAGGTGATCTGTAAGGGGAAAAAAGAATTATACTGATATCTGCAATAGTTTCGTTTTTATTAACCTTTAAAAAAAGTAAGTTTCTCTGCCGCACCCTGTATTTAATATCGAATACTACATGCATTGCTCGTACGACAGCTCACTGTCGGGCTATCATTTCGCCGTGATAAGGACTGTATAACGTGATTCACGGAAGAACTCCGAAATTTAGCGCATAGTGTACAGTCTATAATTTTGGCTAATGTACCCATGGCGGATTTCACGCGAGATGATTGGCAGATTTAACAGCGCCACGCATTGTCACGTGTACGAGAAATCGCTTGCGCCAGACGACACGCGGGTACGCGATCACTGTCGCTTAATCGGATGATACAGAGGCCCCGCGCACTCAAATTGTAATCTAAATTATAGGGATTCACATTGCACTCGTAGTTTTCCATAACTTATCACGCTACTATACTACGACTACGACGCGCATTTCGTCATCAAAATTGCCACCGCGTACGAAGGACGTGTTGATCTTTTACTGATAATTAAAGAAAAATATATCTCTTTACTAAACATGTCAATAGTACCAAAATTGGTAAAAAAAATTGTGTAAAAGTACGGTTTATAGATTCATACAAATTTTTTGCTTCTAATTTGAACAAATTGGCATCTTTCTCAGTAAAGATAAGCTACGGATACTGCAACCAAATTTTCCAATTTATTAGAAAAAAATTCTAATCTTTTGATACGAAAGTGCGTCTTTCCTTACGAGTACATTGATTGTATCGAAAAGTTGGAGGACCGCCTCGCGAATCGTTTTACAGTTCATTGACAGACGTCACGATATCTGAGAACGCTTACGCGCACGTCGTCAACATGTGGCAGCGGTTCTTGATCCGGACACTCGATGAATAGTGACTTATATCTGAAAACGGATGTATTGTCGTTGGAATATAATATAACGTCTTCGAAAATTTCCGCAACCGTTGTGTCGCGAGTTCTCGGCTCGACCCCGCGTATTATTACATCTTACCGGGCTTCACGTGGGAAGACACTATGTTAAGACACGTGTGTAAGATTTGAACTGCTTACAAACATTGATATAGTCATGTTTATCAAGCGCATATGATCTGAGTCAGTGTCCGAATAGGTACGCGTGAGCCAACAACAAATACATGTCGTCGTACGATCCATCCTACTTGATATTAGGTGTTGGAATTAATTCGTAGCGTTTTACAAGTGATGGGAAGTACTTTCATTAATGTATTTTTTAATGCTCATGTGAAATAAATAACATTCTTTCATTAAAAAACGCTACGAATTAATTCCAACACCTAATATATTATGACAACAGTCTGTACGACTGGGCAATGTGTCAACCACTGCCTTACGCCGATTTTCATTGGATCGACGACCCATGTAACAGGTTGTTATTCTCGAGGTAGACGTGGAGTACCCGCAACGTTTTCATGACGCACACACTGACATACCATTCTCTTTGACGCACGAGAAACCACCCGGCAAGCGCGATGACAAGCTCCTCACAACATTATGCGATAAACGGTGTTACATCATATATTATCGTAATTTACAGGCAGTGTACTCGTCACGGTCTCCATAATACAAAGGTGTTACGTATACTGCAATTCGCGCAATCTCTATGGCTATGCGATTATATAAAACTAAACACAAAATTTAGAACTTTGGCTAAAAATTATATTGAAAAAAATTTATACAAATTTATGAATAATGCGGTATTTGGCAAAACTATCGGCAAAAATCGCGATGCGATCGCACTAACATAAAGTTATTAATATGGGAAGGCAAATATGGTGCTGAAGCAATGATCGCGAAACCAAATTTCCACAGCCGTAACAACTTATCGGAGATTCTGGTCGCGATAGAACTGCGTAAGCTCGAGAAATTTGATAAACCAATATAAGTAGGTGTGTGCATCTTTGATGTGTTATATCCAAGACGTGTTTGTACGAATTTCACCATGAATACATGGCACCGCTGTTTTGCGAAAAATGCAAAATTATGTATAATATATTGATACTGATAGTCTCATACACCAGAATGTGACTACATCTACGATATCATGACATGCGATATAAGTAGATTTGACACAAGCGATTACACTGTCAACAACGCGTACGGTATTCCGCTCGCAATTAAAAAAGTTCCTGGCCTTATAAAAGACGAGAACGGTGCCATCATAACTGAATTCGTAGGGCTTAGAGCGAAAATGTATGCCTTGCATATAGAAAGAAAGAAGGATACGAAAAAAGCAAAGAGCGTCAAGAGTAACGTTGTAGCGAGGTCTATAAGTTCGAGGATTACGCGCGGTTCAATAACGCAATCGATATAATGCAGTAGTGCATAAGATCTAAATTACACACGATATCAGAAGCAAAAATCGCTCTAAGTCCGCATGACAATAAGTTGTATATCATGCCAGGTTCCGACACGCTGCCATAGAGGCATTACCGATGTAAATAAAACACATTTGTATTGTATAGTATGTTTAATATGTACGTAATATGTATAATATGTACAATATGTATAATATGTATAATATGTAAATACTATGTATATGATATTTGTAATGTGTATAATACCTATTTATATTTTTTAATAAATATAAGTTTTACAATACATTGTCTTTATGTATCCATGAATTGTGCGAATTGTCAAATCCCAACCATTTTACATAAATCTTATTCTCCCTCTTGCGAAACATTTTTTTAACGAGATGCACGTCAGAGTTAGCTGTGTAATTCGTATTCGTAGGATTCTCCAGCAATAGACTCTCCGCGAGAATCTTCCAGAAGATACGTCACTTAGTTTATTGCACTTTGATAACTTTAAACACCTCCGTGCTCCAATTCGGCGTGTAAATTTTATCAAAGACTGTCTTGAATTTGCTCACGCGTACCGAATCACACACTTTGTATCGCGCGGATGCGGCAATCCTACGCGATTGTAAATCGTGGTTAAGAGCCTATCGACGATCATGGGATAACGTCAACAGGATACCAATAGTTTGATGCGCCCATTATAATTTAATACAAGACGCGCAGGATGTCGATCCATTTGCAATTTCCATGTGCCTAAATTGTTTCCACATGTTATTCTCCAACGTGTAGTTGAACCATTCGATGATCGAGGCCTTTACGCAATATACATAGAATAATGGTTTATATTGTGCTTCTTCAAGAGTTTCTGTATACTCGAGTTGTAAAATTCCTTTCCGCTATCAGTACGAAAATTTTTCGGACATCTTTTATCGTCTCAAATTATCTTTGTGATCGCTGTCGTCATCTCGTTCCTGCTCTTGACTTTGAGCGACTCGGCCCATGCGTGCTTTCACGTCAATAATGATGAAAATGTAGTAATAACCTCTGTTGAATCGCGTATAAGGATGCATCTCGATCACATCTGCCTGTCAAAAATCATCGTATTCGTATACTATGACATACATTCGCGGAAAATTTTTTCTCGTCGGAGCGTGCAATTCATCAATCAGCAGACGATTTATTATTTGGCACGATGCACTTTTGGAATCGTCTTTTCAAGTTCGTTTAGCATAATCTGCACATTATTTTGTAAGGCTATAATCTTCCCCTCGATTTCATTCAGACGATCTTTCAAATCTTGAACACTTTGTTGCACATATCGTTTGTTTGCCAGCATCATCCATCGGTAGCGCTACTCGTCGAATCTTGCGCGACTTTGTGTCAAAGTTAGCTGCGACGTTATCGCGCACGTAATTGCTGAACAATCTATGCCATCGATAGTGCGATTCGCTTCCTCCTCCAAGTGATAATCCAAACTTTGATCGGCATTGCGATGTCAACTGAACGACGTGTATAGAATGAGGTTAATCAGACCAGCTTTGCGAAGATCTTCGATAATCGACAGAATCTCGTTGTCATGACTATTGTGACCCGCCTGGCGCGAGGCCTCGAGCAATCGCAGGCAATTCACAATTTCGTTGGGATCGTCCCAATGGATACAGTCGATCTTGCTAACGTTTAGCGTCATCGTACGTGATAAATTCACTCTTTTGTTTATTTTTGTTCCAACTTTTTTACTCGACACTAATGGTGCTATTATATTCTTATACTTGTATCCCTTACTACCCATTACTTGATTACTCGGGTTATGACTGTGCCGGTGAGCATTTGTCGTCAGCAGAATGCTCTTGTAGGTCTGTACGCCATCATCCGTACAAATACTTTCGTTGGAAAATTTCATGAAAATTAATTCGTACAAGCTCAGTGTTTCATTGTATCTTTTCCCATCTATAATTATATTGTCGTTTTTGTGCAAGGTGATACGTTTGTCACCAAGCATCGTTCCCTTGTCGCTGAAATAAATTCCATACACAACATCAATATTGACGGATTCTTACTATTCAGGACCGTTTTCAGATATTTCTGTCTCAACGGACCAGATTTTACATGCAGTTTTTCTTGTCCCTCGGATGTTTGAAGCAGTTGAATAGATATTACGAACAGTTCATCGGCAACCTCGAAAATTTCTTCGACAGTGGGAGCGTGGTCATACGATAAATCGCGCGGTTGTATTGGATGGATCCATATAATCTCTCGGTTTTTGAAGGCTAAAATGAAACAAGTTTTTTCATACAAAGAATGAATTTTAATCAATGATACATTCTCCGTTTTTGTTGATGACTTCTTGCTATCTTTTCAACAATTTCATTATTCCACTCTCATAGAAGGTCTGGGGCTTAGAGGCGAAAAACCAGTCGAGGTACGTTTTCATTCAGCTGTCTGATCAGCGAACGATTTCCCGTTGAGGGAATTTTGCAGGGACCGGAAGTGGTAGTCGGATGGTGCAAGATCTGGTGAATACGATGGGTGGGGCAAAATCCCAGCAAAGTTGCACTAATTTTTGCTGAGTGATTATTGCGGTGTGGGGTCTGGCGTTGTCATGGTGGAATATGACACCTTTGCGATTGACCAGTTCTGGACGTTTCTGTCGCAATGCTTGATTCAATTTCGTTAGCTGCGTGCAGTAGACCTTCGAATCAATCGTTTTTCCCTGAGGAAGCAACTCGTTAAACAGCACACCACGATGATCCCACCATATGGATAGCAAAATCTTCTTCGGATGCAGGCCGGCCTTCGGGGTGGCATTCGGCGGCTCGCCAGCGATTCCCCATGATCTCTTGCGCACTATGTTGTCGTAGATGATCCACTTTTCGTCACCAGTCACTATTCGTTTGAGAAACGGATCGCTTTCGTGCCGCTTCAGAAGTGAATTGCAGATGGACATGCGATTGGCCAGGTTCTCCTCGCTCAGCTTGTGCGGTACCCAAACATCGAGGCGGGAAACGTAATCAAGCTGTTGCAAATGCCTTTGAACGGTTTCATAATCTATTTTAAGTCCCGCAATCTCTCGCACCTTTAGCGTCCGGTCTTGCTCAACCAGTGCCTTGATATCATTCGAATCAACCTCGGTGGGCCGACCGCTGCGGGGTCCATCTTCAAGACTGGTATCTCCGGAACGAAATTTGGAAAACCATTTCTGAGCGGTACGTTCTGTTAAGGCATCGTCCCCGTATACGCCGCATATCTTTCGGTGGGCCTCCGCAGCTCGCTTGCCTTTCTTGAAGTAATAAAGTAAAATATGCCGAAAATGCACATTATTCTCCGACATGTCACAGGCTTGTAGCACAAACAAAACTAATGCCAATGAAATCAAATTTGACAGATAAAAAGAGCGGACTGTCACCTTTCCAAAACATATTTGGATTGCCTGATTAGGCAATCAGAACCGGAGATATTTGAAAAAAATTTGCACTACTAACAAAAACCGATCGACTATATGGATCCACCCAATATTATTTCAGACACATCAGTTCAGAGTGGATGGTACGGTTTATGATTGGCTCAACATTGATTTCACAGATGTGGAAGTATAGGATATTATCATACAAAGCACTTGGTCGTTTTCTTTTAGGTTTTGGTTCCTCGTCTTCTTCCGAAAAAAATATCAGTCATAGCATCCTTGGAGGATTCAACAGTGTTTTCAACAATCTGTTTTAGCAGGTCGATAATAGGTTTGAAATGTCTCTCCCATGCACTATCCTCCTGCATTTTATTAATCTTCAAAGCGCGGTATTTTTTGCGAATCGAATCACTCGTTTTCGCAATCTCTTTAGCTATTTTCTCATGATCTTTGCTGTTGTCCATGTCAACGTATTGAAGTCAACTGATCACATCACGGTATTGCAAAGTCATTAAATCTTTTTCTATATCCCTCATCGATAAGTACACTGTCCTTATCAATCACTAGAATTCCATACTTTTGTTGTCAACGTTTATGACATAAATTGCAGAAATCCTCATAGGATATATCGGTATTCACGTGATTGTTATACACGCGTTTCAGATTGTCATCCTGTTTGAATCAACAAATTTTCATTGTCACGTATAAGATGCTTTGGTATCTTTGCTTACGTCTGACAGAGATAGAAGCACTCGATGTCCGCGTGTCGTCCCATTGCAAGTACTCTCTTATCGCGTTCTGCTTGTCGCATGCCATGTCATCAAAAATAAAGATGAAATTCGGAAGCGCCTCGCTCGATGGAATGACATCGCTGTTATTAAAGAATGTAAAAAAATCGAGAATGTAAAATAATCGATTTCCTTGATCGGTGCTAATAAATTCGCTAGGTATTGATATTTCGGTTGCTGCAGCGATTTCGAATATACGTACACGTTCTCCAATCGTATGCAGTGCGGACTTTCCAACAAGCTTATTAGCACGTTTGTCTTGCCGCAATTTGACGATCCGCAGACGACAGCACGTATAGATGCCGGTAGCATGTCGCCATGCTTGCGCGTCTTCTCGATTTGCACTTTGCTATCAAGATTTGTCACTTCGATCGCCCGCGATGCACGAACCGCATATTTTCTCTTTCAAAATATTGAAAACGATATCGCAAGCGAGCCTATTTATAGAGCTGCGTAGAGCGAAATCGATCAGTAATCAAAATGTTTCTCGTCGTGTTGGATTGTCTGCATAATTTAACCTCAAAAGAACTGAAATATATACCAAAAATGTTGCAAGAATTTGAAAATTGCATAGATCTGTTGTGGGACAAATTAAACATATATGAACAGATACGGAGGTACGATGATATCGTCGGTGCCTGAAGCATTACAATTTATTTACGAGTTATCAAACGCATATCGACAATCCGGCGCCTTTGATAAAGAATTACAGCGAATGTCGTCGAGAGGTTTGATAAATCGTGCGATAAACGCGCTTCATTTCCAACTACATATTCTCGGATATCAGTTTTACAGTACGGGAACATGATTGGCTACAGATGATCAAGGAATTAATTCATTTGGTGCTGCGTACCGCGACATAGAGTATTCGCACAGCAACGATGAACGACACGCGGCTGACAATATACTCGCCGAGAAGGCGTGGAAACGCATTACCGCGAGTGATTCAATTCTCAAAAAAAGAGCCGCAGCCACAGCAATTTGGGCAGCCATGAAGGCCAAAAATTGGTATAGGTTTGAAAACAAAGAAGAGGAAGAAGAGTAAGCGGATATTTCCGTCAACGAAACGTGGCGGCATTGTGCCTGTTCTATCGCTGCTCGGCATTCTTGGGTCATTGATCGGTGGCGCGACGAGAATTGCCAAGACAGTAAATGATAACAAAGCAGTGCAGCGTTAACTGGAAGAACTGCAACGTCATAATCGCGTCATGAAAGGTCGCGGCGTTTATCTCGCTCACTACAAGCGCGGACAAAGTATTGCGCATACAAAAAAAAAAACGTCGATAAAATGTTAAAAATGCTGAGAGGAGTAATTACCGATGTACAATTCCAACAATTTGCAAACCGTATGCGCTTTCCATATTTTAAAGGCATCTTTACGTAGGCGTACTACATTACCGATCGAAGAAGTACGTTAAAACGAGAAAGGTATAGTAAATCTGGATAATGCCGAGGGACCTGGTACGCATTGGATAGCGTGTGCGAATAGAGGAAATCGCATCATGTACTTTGACAGTTTTGGCAATCATCAACGCTGAAGGAACTTGAACGGTATCTGGCAAACAGTAATCGAATACAATCGCACGTCTCATCAACATTATAGTCAGAACAATTGCGGGCAGCTTTGTCTACAATTTCTACGAACGATTAACAACCAATTTAAGGACCGACATTGCGCTGTTTAACTTAGTGTTCATTTGAAACATGTCGCTGATGTTTCCGCTGACCGGCAAGAATAGCGTCCTTGCCGTTTGCTACTTTCCAGCGGTAGATTTGGGTGACGGTGATTACGAGCTCGATCTGATGGACTTTGAAACGTGATCAAATCAATAAATTAGAAAATCTATCAGAGGACACTCGCAGTGCCATGTCACATTTCTTTTTGACAAGTAGCATCTTTTAGCTGATTACTGTCAAATTTTGAGTGGAATTCATCGCGTGATTTCATTTCTGTAGACGATTAAAACGAACAACCTTTGTATTTTTTACAAAATGGAAAAAAACGAGTTTCGTTCAATGATCAAACATCTACATATGAAAGGTTTAATACCGAAAGAAATCAAAGCCGAGTTGGATAATGTTCATAGCACATCTGCACCGTTTGCGACTATATACAATTGAATGAATTTAAACATGGTCGTACATCCACATGTGATGCATCTCATTCGGGACGTCCAATTGAGGTTGCTACGCCACAATTGCTTACTCCCCACTTCTTGTAGTTTTCCTCCCCGGCCCCCGTCCCCACAGGCGCATGTGTGTATGAGCTCGTGACGTCACGATGTGACGCGATGCGACGACGACGATCCAGCGAGCTCGAGAGCAGACAGGCAACTGAGGGAGTTCGCACGTTTTTCTTCCCGCGTGCGCTGTCGCTCTCGCTCGCACCAATGCCCACGTTCGGGATTCGATCGCTCGCGATGGATGCGTAGGAGATTTCGTTTCTCACTCGCATCGACGTATCGGAGGATTCGATCTCACTCGCACACTTACGTCGCGACACCATTCCCCACGCACACTTTCACTGTCGTGTGTTTTTTTAATTGTTAGTTTAATAAAAAAAGATAGCGGAATAATAAGCGTACCTCAATTCGATTTTTTTAGATTATTTTTTCAACGATGAGCAACTTACGAGATCTAATTCGAATTAGATACGAGTATCCCATGGAAGGGGTAAGTTGTTTTTTTTTGTCAAACATTTTTTTTAGTGATTTTTTGCGCTTCATTTTTTAATGATTTTGCATCTTTTTTTACTTTTCAGTACCTTATGGTCGACAACGAGCCGCAAGTCCGGCTACAATTACGGGACGAGGTGGGGGTGCAAATTATCCCCTCAGTAAGTATAACAAATAGATTTATTTTCTATTTTTTCTTTTTTCCTTTTAAATTCATTTTGTTCATTTTTTTTCAGCCTGTATCTCCATATTTTGTTCAAATCAAAAAGAGGCTTTATTAATATAGCCACTTGGCGAATGAAAAGAAATGAAAGAGAGTGCGACCGGGAGAATCAAATAGACATGTGGGAAGAAAGGGATTTCTTCCTAGCAGAGTTATTTGGTCTCCGACCGTACGAGCCTGATCCGGAAGACTGGAATTGTAAGTATCATAAATTTATATATGTGAATTTCTCTTCTTATATGTTACATGCTAATGTAACGCTTTTGTTTTACAGAAAAACGATGGCTATCATTTTTTTTTAATTTGGGGACGCGGCGGTGGTGGTGGCACTGGTGCCTGTGGCGGGGGTGGCGGCAGTGGTGGCAGCGTCTGCGATGATGGGTGGCGGCGGTCCCAATAATACGTGACACCGCACATGGCGACACATCAGTAAACATCGATAGCACCGGGACGTAAACATCGATAGCGCTGGGACTTCCAGCGCCTCCCCTCCCTTCCCCGCGCCTACCAGTACTCCCCGCGCTTACTGCCCCGCGCCTATGAGTATCTCCGCGCCCCGCGCTCCCCTCAGAGGACCTGAGTTAGAACCCGCCTATTATTCCTACTGACCGCTCTTTTACTATCCGACCGCATAGTCGGATATCATTAATATCCGAGAATGTATCCGGTAGAAATTAGATATTAAATTGTTGATTTTTTCTTATATAAATGTTCTAGAAACAAGTATGCATATTGCATATTCATGATATTATAATATCTTATACATTGTTATAAAATTACAATTTTTTTCTCTATAGCCTTTTTCTTAGAAAACACTTTCTCGATATCCGGTCGGATATTCAGAAAATGTAAAATATCCGACTCGAAGAAATTGCCTTCTCAGATATCTGATATCCAGTTTCCGGTTATTTTAAGATGTCATTCATCTCTAATAATAAATCTGTACTATTCATATTTATTATAAATATTAATATAAGTAAAAATTTGTATACTATAATTAAGGTTGATAGATGGCTGGGATTTCCCGTAAATTACCAGAAATATATATAAGGAGTATGACTTTGCTCATGAGGTTTTTTTCCGAAATTCGAGGCTTTATTGTAAAAAACATTTATACATTTATGATTCAAAGTATTGTCCATTACTGGCCACTACTTTTTCCCATCTTTCGGGTAGCATACGAATCCCGCGTCGAAAAAACTGGTCATCTTTTGAGGCGATCCACGAATCGATCCAATTTTTTACTTCTTCATAAGACCGAAAGTGCTGGTCAGCCAGATCGTATGCCATTGATCGAAACAAGTGATAGTCAAAGGGAGCAACGTCTGGAGAATACGGCGGGTGGGGTAGGACTTCCCATTTCAACGTTTCCAAGTATGTCTTGACCACTTTCGCAACATGAGGTCGAGCATTGTCATGCTGCAAAATCACTTTATCGTGTCTCTCGTTATATTGCGGCCGTTTGTCTTTCAATGCTCGACTCAAACGCATCAATTGCGTTCGATACTGATCGCCTGTGATTGTTTCAGTCGGTTTTAACAGCTCATAATATACTATGCCGAGCTGGTCCCACCAAATACAGAGCATGATCTTGGAGCCGTGAATATTCGGTTTGGCCGTCGACGTGGAAGCATGGCTGGGAATTCCCCATGATTTTCTGCGCTTGGGATTATCGTAATGAACCATTTTTCGTCCCCAGTCACAATGCGATGCAGAAAGCCCTTCCGTCTTTCAAGCAGCTGTTCACAAGCAAACAAACGTCGTTCAACATCTCTCGGCTTCAACTCGTACGGCACCCAATTTCCTTGCTTCTGAATCATTCCCATGGCTTTGAGACGTTTTGAAATGGCTGATTGAGTCACTCCTAATGATCATGCCAATTCTTTTTGATTTTGAAGAGTCTTAATCAAGTAATGCCTTCAATTCTGCATCTTCGAAAATCTTCTCTCTTCCACCGCTATGGTGGTCTTCGATGTGAAAATCACCGTTCTTGAAGTGTTGAAACCACTTATGACACGTTCTTTCACTAATAGCGGCTTCACCATAAATATTTGAAAGCATTCGATGAGCCTCAGCCGCAGATTTCTTCATATTGAAGCAGAAAATTAAAACCTCCCGCAAATGACAAGAATTTGGCTCGTAAACTGACATTTTCAATCGAGAATAACTTTATGATGCAGACACAAATCGACTAATGTTTCTAATGGGATTATGTTGACAGATGCCCAAGTTTATTGTGTGACGTCTATGATCTATTTATTTCGATCACCACTTACCGCTAAAGCCATCTATACGAAAACCGAATGAGCAAAGTCATACACCTAATAATTTTAACGAAATCTTAGGTTTCATCTTACATTTTCAACTCACTTTTTACGATCGCAACCGTCGGCACTTAGATATCTAGATATCTTATATTTAAGATTTATAGACAATTATTCATATTCAACTTTGTGCATTGTGGCATCACCGAGTTTTCTTAAAAGATTTTTTTGTATAATAAATAATTATAAAAATTTTTAAAAATAATATAAGTCCTATAGTTTTCGACTTGCCTTTCTATTTAAAAAAAAAAGTTATTTTACTTAAAATGCCATAAAAAATTATCGGTATTATAATTTATGTGGGCACATTAATACAAGAGGCTTAACTCAAATAATTTATAAAAATCTCTTTTTCAATTATCAGGCATGTCCTGGAAATATTGGTATTAGGCAATTCTACATATATATATATATATAGAAGGATATAACGATACATCATGCACTTCATGCGTATAATATTTATCTACAGGTATTTTATTAGGAAAAAAAAACTGCAGCGAGCATCGCTGTCACAAGTAATGCTGCAATTGCAGCAGCTGGAATCAAGATTGCAGTTACAATTTCAGCAAATACTGTAATTGCAGCATTACCTGCAAGAACAGCAGCTGCAGCAACCGCAGCAGCAGCAGGAGCTGCAACAATCACAGCAGCAGCAGGAACTGCAACAACCGTAGCAGCAGCAGGAATTGCAGCAACAGCAGCAGATATGGGAGCAGCCAAAATAGGTATTATTTCTTATATGTATATTATACACGTACAAGATGAATATAAGATATTTTATACCTTAATGTGGCATACATTTACACATTAACACAAATCTAAAATACCTTAAATTATTTTAATTTTTCAACATATCTTAATACTTTAATGCACAAAATAATGAAATGAATCAATTGATATAAAAAAAAGATAATATTATTTTTAAAAAGATATATAGTTGCATGTTGTAAAATGCATAACTTTTTGCTATAAACAAGATATGTGTTTTCTTTATATTAATTAACAGCCCAATACAAAGATGATTGTATCATGAAACTTACGTTATTAGAATTATTAGAATTATTAGAAGAATCATAATTTCGTTTTAAAAAATAGAGATTTCATAACTTTTTTAGCGCTTCTAAAAACTCCATCTGAAACATTATTTCGTATCTTATATTTTTTAAGATATTTACTTGAGCCAATAAAAATGAAAAACATTGTATATAATATGTATAATATATATAGTGTTCCAAATTTTTTTATGTACTTATGGGCAAATAAATCTGATCAAACTGACTCACCAAGTCGTCTACCACTTTTCGTAATAATTAACAAGATATTAATTTCTAAAGATAATCTAACAAAGGGGTATATAGACTTGTAGATATCTTACAGTTTATTTACGAAATAATTTAAGGATGTTTCTTAAAGAATTTTAACAGATACCTTAAAGTTATTTCATGCGTCGATTTCAGAGAGTTTATTCATTAGATAATTAAAAAAAATTGCAAAAATTGCAAAATACTAGAGAACTTTCCGATACAGTTTAGTCCGCTCCTGTTCATGAACGGTGTATCATATAAAGTTTGGAACATCAAGCATATATAAAATACACATACACATTTTAAAAATTATCTATAAATTTAATTCTTAGTTTGGAACATGATATGCATGGTATGCACATAGGGGCATAGTACCCTATTGGAGATGGGGAGGAGGCCGCGGAGAAGACCGCGGAAGAAGCCGGGGAGGAGGCCCCGGAGAAGGCCGCAGAAAAGGCCATAAAGGAGGTCGTGGAGGAGGCCGTGTAGAAATAGGAAGCCGCGAAGAAAATAGTGGTCGGGACACCACTGTCACCACTGGTAGCAGTGGTGGTCCCAGCAATATAATTCAAAATTTTTATTATCATTATTATTATTAAAAATAAAATTTATTAAAATTAAAAAATAAATTTATTATTAATAAATATCAAGCGTGCGCCTGTGTGCATGTGTGCATGTGCGTGCGCGCGCGCGCGTGTGTGTGTGTGTGGTGTGTACGTGGAAGCAAAAACGAAACATTTTTTTTTCACATAATATTTATTAAAGAGATACATACGAATACTTCGAGTTATAAAGATTATGCGTTTCGCGGGTTTCCTCCGTGTCCAGATCCATTCTTGGAATGTCAACGTTTCGTGAACCTTGCACTGATGAAGTGGACTGCAAGATTCTTTATATAGAGCATCCGTGGAAGCCTCGAGAAAAATACTTCGAGATATACATTTTTATATAAAAATGAAGAATGTTTGAAAAAAATCTTATTTTTAGTCACAAACTTTTTTTTTCAAATTCATCATTTTCACAAAAATCAATATTTGGAAGTATCCGTTAGCATTCTTTTAATAAATACACAGAAAAAGGAATATTTCGTTTCTTATACCTATTCCAACCGAGTTCCCGCAACGTCGATTTGACAATAGGGCAATTAGTGAAACGGCACCAGTGTCACAATTGTGTTAAAAGAAAAATAATAATAAATATAAGATTTTTATCCCCAAAGAATTATACTTCAATTGCTTTAAAATAAACTTTGTTTTCTTTCCATGTTTTTTCAAAAAAATATATTTCTCAAAGTAATTTATAATTTTAGATTAAAGCTGGTGTAATTCTTTAATTGTTAAATTTAATTTCATTATAACATATTTAACATAATATCTTAAATTAAAAGATGTACATATTGGCCGAGAATACTTTCACACTCACAAATTTGAATGTTGTGTAATTCGTAAAAGTATAATAATATCTAATACATCTCACTTTATTTCGATTAATGTTTAAAATATATAGGAAAGTAGAGAAGGAGAGTGATATTTTGATAATAATATCGCATGTTGCATCGAAAACCCGAGATTCTTGAGAATACGAGAACATGAGAGTGTTTATCGTGTGGATTCTATATTGCACTAGTAAATGTCAAACTCAATTAATCGATGTGGCTGAGTAAATAAAATGTGCGGACAGTACTGATAGTCTCACGCGAAAATCCTGTTTTTCCCTTTTTTCCCCTTAATATATAATACTTTCATGATACAAGTAGTTTAATTAATCATCTGTATAAGATCAAATAATATATTTTCGTATAAATTGCAATTATTCGTGTACCTTAAAATAAAAAATTGTAGGAAAAATAATGATTCGACATGTATAATATTCGACTTCATCGATCGATGAAAGATAAATATAAAAAAAACATCTCTCTTACGTGGACCAAACTAAAAGGAAAGTTAAAACTGGAATGAATGAACATAAAACTAACATTAAAAAATTAAATAGCGCTCACAACGTGGTCAACGATGGCAACATCAATTTGAATATTGTCACAAATTTAATTGGGATAATATTCAGATATTAGATATAGAATCATTCTTTCAAAAGAGACTAACGTCAGAAATGATGTTCATAAATAAACAAAATTGTATATAAACCGTCTTTCATGATTAAAGTTAGATATTTTGTTTTCGACTCTTGAGCAGTTCAATATAGTTTTCCAAGTCTTGGATTCCACAATTCAACTTATTGTTAACACAGGCATCATAATTTATATATATATATATATATATATATATATATATATATATATATATAGGGTCACCAAAATCCGGACAAATCGAATAATTCCTTGTTGTGGCAGCCTCAGAGAGCCTCTTTAATGCGTACGATTTGTATTGAAGGTCCTCCTCGGCAATTCGACGCATTGTTGGCTCGCTTACACCAACAATCGATGCTAATTTTCGCAACGATTGCCTTGGGTCATCCGAAATCAGCGTTTGAGCCCTTTCAACGACTGCAGGGATCCTCGCGGTGCGTTCTTTCGAGTGATTCTTCCTCGCTGGCATACTGGAACCTTCGTTGGACTGTTCTAAAGCCGTATATTTTGCCACAACGTCATAAACAGTGGATCTCGGGTATCCAAAGAACCGAATTATTTCCGTTGCTGAGCGCCCGGCGCGAAGGTCTTCGATGATCGCGGCTCTTCGATTATACTCCGCATTTGGTTTCAACATCGCGGCCATTTTGAGAATATGACTGTTTACTAGAAGCATCAGGCTTTCTTGGACGCCAATAACAATCTCTGGCGGAGGCACAGTATAGCAGAAAATTTGAATTTAAATTTGTCCGGATTTTGGTGACGCATCCTGTATATATATATATATATATATATATATATATACCACAGTTATATGAATTTTTTTAACTGAAGCGCTATTAACGTTATCAATAAATTTCACATTTGATAGAATCTGGAAATTATGTGTTTCAATAAGTTCGACTAACTGTCGTGACAAAAAAATGATAATTGGCATCTGGACATGATTTATGGACTAAAAAAATTTATAACAATAACCTACGTCAAGCTCTTCGAAAATATAATTGTAATTAAGTGTGAAAAATATTTTATTTCATTATTATAACGTAAAAAAAATTTATTCGAAATTAGGTATTCTCAACATATATGAAAGATATAACACACATTAATTTTGTAATACTGAAGATGGCCTGATATATAAAGTCTATTTTATTGTTTTTATTCTATGGTAATCTATTAAAATATAAATATTTCGCTACTAATATCTTGCGCTCATGATGTATACCTTTTCAAACACATTGTTTTAAGTTTAACCACGTTTTGACATTTTGATTTCTATTGTTAAAAAAAACATGTTTAATGATTTGCGTTTACGACAAATACGCTTTGTGTTGATCAATATTTTGTATAAAATGTTTCTTTCTAACTATCACATCCACATTTAAAATTTGTTAATGAACAAAATTTCGAAAACGAGATTATTAATAATATATTAGATGTTGGAATTAATTCGTAGCGTTTTACAAGTGATGGAAAGTACTTTCATTAATGTATTTTTTAATGCTCATGTGAAATAAATAACATTCTTTCATTAAAAAACGCTACGAATTAATTCCAACACCTAATAAATAAAAATGATATAATTTTGTAGTGCACAATTGAAAGCCTTCATATGTTGTGTAATTTTAAAATAAATTTTATTTGTTTATTGAAAAGCGAATCGTTTTTCCTACAACTATTGCTTAAAAATTACACATACGAACAATAATTTCAAAAATTATATGAAAATATATTTGACCTAATATATATATTTACTACTAATTATAGTACTTATTTCCGATATCACACCTTACGCGCTTGACCACGTCAATTTCTTGCGGATCGAATTTATGACTGTGATACATAACACGAATGGAAAATCATAAATAATTAATCTCCTGTCAACTATCGCGTTTTGATACGATTTATAATATTCTGGATTTATGGGAGGGATATATTACAATTTATTGCAATTTATAAAAACTTATATGTTATCTAGAACGTTCTCATGCCTCCATGCCTCTTGATACACGCCTGACGTCCAGAGCCGAGAGGCCGAGAAAGCATATTTCGGTTGCTCGACGCTCGCTTGAGTGAAACAGCAAGGTTCTCTCTCGTTTTTAGCGCGCCGACAAGGCAAGCAATAAGAACGTAGTGCAAAAAGGACAGAGCGATATAGTCAGCACGCTTCTAACTAACCAAGTCACACTGACACGGGTTCATGCTTGTGTTGCTATCGGTTGCGCCAGGCCGCCGACTAGTGGCGCTGATCGCGTGCTGCAATCGGCTCGGAATTCGCATCACTGGTCCTCACCGCACTATACTACATACTATGTATACTTACCATTTCTCAAGTATCGCCATCTTCTTCATATGTAATCTTTCCTTCAGTGTTTATTACATACGATTATTCATGCAGAAATATTTTTTATTCTGCTGAATTATATTATTATTTTAAAGAGCGCGATGATACGATCGCTCGCGATACTATCGCGCGTGATGACGCGCGCGTAATATGAGGGCAAGTCAATAATTCTTAGAAAATCTGTTAAAGGGCACTCGCAGTGTCATGTCACATTACTTTTTAACAAGTAGCATCTTTCAGCTGATTATTGTAAAATTTTGAACGGAATTCATCGCATGGTTTCATATCTGTAGACGATTAAAGCGAAACCTTTGTATTTTTGCAAAATGGAAAAAACGAGTTTGGTATAGTGATCAAACTTCTATACATGAAAGGTTTATCGTCGAAAGAAATCAAAGCCGAGTTGGATAATGTTCATAGCACATCTGCACCAGCGTTTACGACAGTATATAATGGGTGAATGAATTTAAACATGATCGTACATCCACATGTGATGCACCTCGTTCGGGACGTCCTCCAATTGAGGCTGCTACGTCAGAAATCATCGATAAAGTCCACGATATTGTTTTGACTGATCGATGAGTGAAAGTGTGCGAGCTTGTTGAGGCCACAGGCATATCACATGGCACAGTGATTTCAATTTTGCACGAACAATTGAGTATGAAAAAGCTATCGGCAAGATGAGTGCCGCGTTTGCTCACTATGGACCATAAGCACGACCGTGTGATGATTTCAAAACAATGTTTGGAGATGTTTCAACGTAATCCAGATAAATTTCTGCGTCGATTCATTACTATGGACGAAACATGAATCCATTACTTCACATCCGAGACGAAGGAACAGTCAAACAATGGACTTCACCGAGTGAACCAGCTCCGAAGAAGACGAAGACCGTGAAGTCGGCCGGAAAGATAATGGCCACAGTTTTTTGGGATGCATATAATTTATATCGATTACTTTCCGTCGAAGCAAACGATCAGTGGCGATTACTACTCAGCCTTATTGGACCGTTTCAACAACATTTTAAAGAAAAAACGTTCCCATTTGGTGAAGAAGAAAGTACTCTTCCATCAAAACAATGCACGGGTTCACACGTGCCCGGCACCGATGGCCAAATTCAATGAATTCTGCTATGAATTGCTTTCTCATCCAGCATATTCGCTCCCTGCGACTATTTCCTGTTTTCACCTGAAGAAATGGTTCGGAGGAAAGAGATTCACCATTAGAGAGCAGCTCATCGCCGAAACAGAGACTTATTTTGAAGGGTTGAATAAATCATATTATTCGGACGGCTTAAAAAAGTTAGAGAATCGATGGATCAAGCTGAATCAAGCTGAAAGGAGATTATGTTGAGAAATAAAAATAAATCGATCAAAAAAAATGTGTTTTATTATGTTTTTCTAAAAACTTATTGACTTACCCTCGTAATATATCCGCTCGAGCTGCTGATCTGAATTGAACTTGGTCAGCTGTTCGAGCTGGTTTCGGTTATTGCCTTTTCCAAATACGATCGGTGCTGATTTCTCAATTTGACGAGCAATGGCTTCCGTCTTTTCACAACTTGCGGAAGGCAGCTTTACATTATTTGCTCGTTGCTTCCGCAAGATTGCATTTTCGCAATTAGATACGAAGATTTCTTCAAAAGTCAATGACCTGCAGTTCATATACCCTGCAGTTGCTAGGTGCCTATATTAAATAATTTTCATTTTATTTTTTTAATTGTAACATCCCTCCTCCGTTAAATAGAAAATAGTATGAGGCTAGGTACTTAGGTAGATTGGAATTGTTTTTCTTTAATAAACTGTAACAAATATATTTTCCAATAACTATATGTAATTATAATTCTGTTTATTTTATATTCTTATCTATAGTCGACGCTGTCCGTTTTTCTTTAATTTTTTGATAATTATATAAATTGTTATGCCTATTAGACTTAAAACAACAAATCCAATGATTGCTACAGTATATATGAATTATTCTTGCCGGAAGAATGGTTTTCGGTCTTTTTCTAAATCGTTATTTATTTTATTAATTTGTACATTTAAATCTCTTAGTTCGGTTGGGTTACGCAGAATTTGCTTTAATTTTATTTGACTAGTACTATTCTCTAACGACGATTGATCTCGCAATAGTTTTCTATTTGCGTTTTCTCGCAATAGTTTTCTATTTATTATTTTAGTTTTGATATTTGATTTTGACTTTATTCTTACATTGTTAGTGATTAGTTTACAATTGTATTGCAACGTTACTTTTCCAGTGTCTGTGACAATTTTATTGACTTCCGGTGATTCTTCGCATTTAATCGTTACACATCCGTATTCATAGTTCTTCCTTGAGGAATGAGGATTTCTTGCTTCTCATTTCATGTTTTATAAACTCTCCTTGACCAAATAAAGAACTTTATTAGCTTACTTTTCTCAAAGGAGGTCACGAGTTTCCTTGAGGAAATGCAGCCTTCATAACCAAGTAAACCTCCAAATTTAGTTCGTCACACCGGTCTTTCGATAGCTTTTAATTTAGATCTATCGCATTGATAATTATTTTTGATAGCTTTTTTTCCGGAAATTAACTGCACCAAAAGCATTATGGCGAATTCAATTGGAAGCACTGATGCATATTAAAGCTGTTATACACTGATTTAACCTTTTCCCAAATTTTCTTTTTTCAAATTAAAAAAAAATTAAGCTTTGCACGAACGACGTATCGCAACTTTCACATGATACTCATGTTTGTTCCTATTTCCTTACCACGAGTTTATAGAGGAAAGAATTAATTTGAGTATAAAAATAAAATGCGAATATTTCAAATTATAAAATACATATTATACCTAACAGTACAATAAAATGTATTAAGTATTTCACAGTTTAATCGATTTCTATGTTTATTTATAAATATATATTTACGTTTTGTGTATGTATGGCGGTAACCGTATATTTTAATGTGCATCAGTGTGCACTGAGTGCGTCCAATCAAATTCGTTCCAATCAATTTTATTTTTATCCATTATTGTTGCAAAATGCTTAATCACAACAATATTTTAGTTCCGCGAGCATTTTATTCCGACAGCAGCGCTATCATGAAAAGTGCATCGCTGAACCATAGAAATGATCTGAATTATCGACCTACTCAGGCCCATATCAATAAATGTGTCCTGGTCAAAGTTTTTTCTTTTGAGAGGAAAAATAATAAAATAAATATGATATTAGTTATTTCAATTTTGTTGAAATAATTTCTTCCTAAACAAGAAACATACCATATTATTTACAAATGAATACAAATGAAGATAATTATTTTAATTACACTGTTCTGTCTTTTACATACATTTTATTTAGTAAATTATTGATGCATATATATAAAATAACATATATATATATATATATATATATATATGTATGTATGTATATGTATGTATGTGTATATATATATGTATATATACACATGAGAAAACAGATGGGAAAAAGTAGTGGCCAGCGATGGACAATACTTTGAAATATAAATACTTATAAATGTATAACCAGTTTTTTACAATAAAGCCTCAAATTTCGGAAAAAAACCGTATGAGCAAAGTCATACGCCTTATATATATACTATATATATATATATATATATATATATATATATATATATATATATATATTAGGAGTACAAATAAGTTCGTGCGGTTTTTTCTCGAAATTTGGGGCTTTATTGTGAAAAACCGGTTACAATGTAATCAAAGTCACTTCCAATAATAATGCAAGCTCTTCTTGCGTTTGACATGGATCTTCATCGAGTAATGCCTCTAATTCTGCGTCTTCAAACTTTCTTGGACATCCGGCACGCTCTTGGTCTTCCAAGTCAAAGTCACCACTCTTAACCGTGCAAACCACTTCTGACACGTTCGCTCAGATAGAGCATGGTCACCATAAACTTCCACTAAAATATGATGACTTTCGGCAGCACTTTTCTTCATATTGAAGTAATGCAGTAAAAC
The DNA here is from genome assembly GCF_024713525.1 of Acromyrmex echinatior. NCBI lineage: Eukaryota > Metazoa > Arthropoda > Insecta > Hymenoptera > Formicidae > Acromyrmex > Acromyrmex echinatior. The sequence continues at coordinate 529,517 of NC_141854.1, forward strand.
TCCCCGCAAAAACACTTTATTTGGTACAAAGTTCGACATATTTGACGAAGTAAAAATATTGTTGTTTACAATTCGAACAAATGACACATACTGAACTTAATACCTACTAATGACAGCTATCCAACGCATACTTAGAAATACGGAACGGTGGAATGAAACAGTAGTTACGCCATCTCTTTCAAAACCGCACGAACTTATTTGTACCCCTAATATATATATATATATAAGGCGTATGACTTTGCTCATATGGTTTTTTTCCGAAATTTGAGGCTTTATTGTAAAAAACTGGTTATACATTTATAATTCAAAGTATTGTCCATCGCTGGCCACTACTTTTTTCCATCTTTCGGGCAGCATACGAATCCCGCGTCGAAAAAACTGTTGGTCATCTTTTGAGGCGATCCACGAATCGATCCAATTTTTTACTTCTTCATAAGACCGGAAGTGCTGGTCAGCCAGATCGTATGCCATTGATCGAAACAAGTGATAGTCAGAGGGAGCAACGTCTGGAGAATACGGCGGGTGGGGTAGGACTTCCCATTTCAACGTTTCCAAGTATGTCTTGACCACTTTCGCAACATGGGGTCGAGCATTGTCATGCTGCAAAATCACTTTATCGTGTCTCTCGTTATATTGCGGCCGTTTGTCTTTCAATGCTCGACTCAAACGCATCAATTGCGTTCGATACTGATCGCCTGTGATTGTTTCAGTCGGTTTTAACAGCTCATAATATACTATGCCGAGCTGGTCCCACCAAATACAGAGCATGATCTTGGAGCCGTGAATATTCGGTTTGGCCGTCGACGTGGAAGCATGGCTGGGAATTCCCCATGATTTTCTGCGCTTGGGATTATCGTAATGAACCATTTTTCGTCCCCAGTCACAATGCGATGCAGAAAGTCCTTCCGTCTTTGCCTTTCAAGCAGCTGTTCACAAGCAAACAAACGTCGTTCAACATCTCTCGGCTTCAAATCGTACGGCACCCAATTTCCTTGCTTCTGAATCATTCCCATGGCTTTGAGACGTTTTGAAATGGCTGATTGAGTCACTCCTAATGATCGTGCCAATTCTTTTTGATTTTGAAGAGTCTTAATCAAGTAATGCCTTCAATTCTGCATCTTCGAAAACCTTCTCTCTTCCACCGCTATGGTGGTCTTCGATGTGAAAATCACCGTTCTTGAAGTGTTGAAACCACTTATGACACGTTCTTTCACTAATAGCGGCTTCACCATAAATATTTGAAACCATTCGATGAGCCTCAAGATTTCTTCATATTGAAGCAGAAAATTAAAACCTCCCGCAAATGACAAGAATTTGCCTCGTAAACTGACATTTTCAATCGAGAATAACTTTATGATGCAGACACAAATCGACTAATGTTTCTATGGGATTATGTTGACAGATGCCCAAGTTTATTGTGTGACGTCTATGATCTATTTATTTCGATCACCACTTACCGCTAAAGCCATCTATACGAAAACCGAATGAGCAAAGTCATACACCTAATATATATATATATATATATATATATATATATATATATATATATATATGCATATATAATAGCATACATACATACGCGTGTGCGCGCGCGCGCGCGTGTGTGTGCGTGTACATATATACAACACATGTTTAAACTTTATTTACTGAATTATTTACACATGCATATATCAAGGTTCGGAACGTGATGTGTTTCGGTTGAGCTTTTTTTCTGCTCGGATGTCGGAACGACAAGCGGCAATCTCGTAACAGACGTAGCATATAAATGAAATTTTCGAATACACCTTGCTCTTATACTAAAGCTCGTAACTCGTTTCTGCGAGCATAGTATTGTTCTTTGAGGTTTTCTGTAAATCGCCAGCTACTTATGCAAGGTCTGAAATTATTGTATACAGCACATTTTTGACTCGGATGTCGAGTCTTAGTAAGAAGCGCCATTCCTCCTATCGGTCGCGCGCAAACGAAGTAGTATTGCTATTCAACTATAGAAATGGATTGAATCATTGTAAATAAACCAGCAATATATTATCAGCCGGAAACGCCATAATAATATATTTTTGTATATATAGAAATATATATCAGGATCGTTGTTTAGAGAAGGAATCGTGCGTTCTTGATGCATCGACGATGATGCCAGAATCGATAGAAATCACATTCTTGAATTGCAGAACGAATTATTGAAACAGAAGTACGACAGAGTGAGACAGAGAAAAAACAAAAAAGGATAGAAACTCCGATTGCAATCGGTGAGACTCCGCATGCCGAGCTGGGCTCGTCGAACGAAACAGCGAGTCTATCCTTCAGAGTCTCTCTCTCTCTCTCTCTCTCTCTCTCCACTCCTCCCCTCTCCTCTCTTCTCCTCTCCTCCCCCCATCTCTCTACGGTCGCTTGTTTCTAGCGACTGAAAATGCTTTCTGGAAAATTTCGGCCGCTCAATATGTATAATTAAGAGGAGAAGGAACGTTATAGATAACATATAAGTTTTAATAAATTATGCTAATCCTATATCTCTCCAATTTATGTATAATAGCAAAAATAATTTCAAAACACGATAATTTACGGGATATTTCTTTGATTTTCCATGAGCCTTATATACCACGTTCATAGAAAAGATTTGCAAGACCTCGGCGTGGTCTCACGCGTAAGATGCGAGATCTGAATGTTAGAGATTTCATGATCAATTCCTTTTTTCTTTTTTCATAATTTTTTTTTTTAAATAAGTGACATTGTTAACAAACATATATTACAGGCTAAATATATTTTTATTTAATTATTGAAATTATATGTGTATTTCTAAATGTTTTAATTGGAATACATATTAAATTTTGGGTCGACTTTTGAAGCATCGCCTTCTTTCCCCCCGCCGCCACCGCTCAATGCTCGACGGCTGAGCTGCGGATCGCGCGCGGATTTGTATCTCAGGAGAGTTGCACTAAGAAATATGCTCCGTATCTTCTAGCAAATTACCAATCCTTTACTTTCCTTAGTCTTCTGTGATGTCTTCTTTATTCAACATGCCTTCTTTATTCACATGTTGAATAAAGAAGACATCACGGAGTTATTGAAGTTGAATCATTCCAGTTTAAAATTACGCATCTCGTTCTGTATCGACTCTTATTAGTCTTAAATTGATATTATCAGTATTCTATATTAAAAGATATTACATTTTGTGGCACATAAGCGTGGTCAGTAACTCTTTGAAAGAAAACCGAATGTATCAATGTAATGTATAAAAATAATAAAGTAAATATTTTAAAAGTACATAATATTTAGTAAAATGTATATACTTATTAATATGATATTCAATCACTATTATTAAGAAAATAACAATTATGTAAGAAGGAAAATATTTTTATGATAATTTTCATGCTAAAATGTTGTCATGATAATTTTCATGTTGGAAGGTATGATAGCAGCATGTTTCTCATACTGTGACGCTCCTGAGATGCATGTCCGCGCACGATCCAGCGGTTCAGCCGTCGACTGTTGAGCGGTTGTAAAGGAAAAATAGGCAGCACCTCAGAAATTGGCTCGAAATGTGTAACTAGTTCTGAGCACACTAAAGTACACATATAATTTTATAAAAATATATTTAGAGTAATATGTTCATTAATAACGTTATTTGTTTAAAAAAAAAATTAAGAAAAAAAGGAAAAAGCAGAATTGAACATAGGATCCTCAACATTCTGATCTCACACCTAAAAATAACGCCCGAGACCACGCTGAATTTTTGCAAACCCCCTCTATGAACGTTGTACATAAAATACACGGAAAATCGTAAACTATATCTCGTTAACTATCACGTTTTGAAATCATTTTTGCTATTATATATTAATGAGAAAGGTATATGATTAATTCTTTCACTAATATCGTGTGAGACTCGTGGTAAAGAAATCGGGCTAAACATAAACAATATGTTCCAGGCTGTTAATTATGGCAGGCGCCATCGTAACTTAAATCGTAGGGCAAAGGATTAATATAATTTAATAAAAATTATGTATTGTCTAGAATGTCTCTTTCCTCCTTATGATACACGCCAAGCGGTCGAGATCGTCGAGAAAATATTTTCGGTCGCTAGAAACAAGCGAGAGAAGACAGAGAGAAGGACAGAGACAGACTCATTGTTTTGCTAGCGGGCCCAGTTCAGCGTGTCCGCGCGGAGACTCATCGATTACAATCGGAGCTTCTATCCGTTTGTTTTTTCTCTGTCTCGCTCTATCGAAATAACAGAAATTGAAAGAATTTTAAATCACGAATACGGTTGCCAGTTCTCCGTTTTTTTTTTTTGACAGACTTCGGTTTCTTGGACTAATATTCAATACTCTAGCAGATGTGAAAATCTCCAATTTTTGTCGTCTGCTGGAGTATTAAATATTAGTCCAAGCAACCGAAGTCTGGCAAAAAAAAAACAGAGAGCTGGCAACCGTGTTTGTGAATTAAAATTCTTTCATTTTCTTTTTATTAAATTATATTAATCATATATCTTTCTCATTAACGTAGCAAAAATGCAAATGCAAAAATGATTTCAAAACGTAAATATTGATGAGATATACAATAGTTTACGACTTTCCGTGCACTATATGTAGTATAGTTTGTCGAGGTGATCTGCAAGAACTCAGCGTGGTCTCGGGCGTTGGGTGCAAGATCAAAATATTGGAGATCTTATGTTCGATTCTGCTTTTTCCTTTTTTAATTTTTATTTAATAAATAACGTTATTAATAAACATATTACTCCAAATATACTTTTTATAAAATTTCAGAAATTATATACGTGTACTTTAATGTGTTCGAAATTAGTTGCGCATTTCGAGCTGATTTCTGAAATGTTGCCTACTTTTCCTTCACAACCGCTCGACGCTTGACGGCCGAACCGCTCACGCGTGGACGTGTATCTCAAGAGTGTCATAGTATAAGAAACATGCTGCGACCATACCTTCCAGCAAATTGTCATGAAAATATTTTCCTTCCTACATAATATTGTATTTTCTTAATAATGGTGATTGAACATCATATTAATAACTTAATGCATTTTACTAAATGTAATGTACTTTTAAAATATTACTTTATTATTTTTATGATACATTCAGTTTCACAGAGTTACTGATCACGTTTTTGTGCCACAGAATGTAATATAAAATTTTACTTTACCGCATCATACATCTGGTCATCTATTTGTATTTTTTTTTAGTGGAATAAACCTGGAGAATACACTTAAGTGACGTATCAATAATAGAACTTCAAAGATAATAGAATTTTTTTACAATAACGTGGATTTATATACGGTGAACGCCTTTTCTTAATTAGTCGCTAAGGAAAAGATAATGTGATCATGATATCGATTATGTATCTTTTTTCTTAGAGTGATAAATAAAAATTTTTTGTTTATATGTGTGTATATATATATATATACCTATATATATATATATATATATATATATATATATATGTGTGTATGCATACATATATTATTTTGCGTGATGCTGTGTGTGTAGAAAACAACGGCGTTATACGAGTCAATCAGTTGTAACCAGTATGACCCGCGTTCACAGTATCGTTGCCGCGCAACAGAACTGTCAATTCAGTGTAGTGTAGTAGTGTTTTACACACAACCATATATGAGTGTGTGTGTGTGTGTGTGTGTGTGTGTATGTGTGTGTGTGTGTATATTTATATAGTGTTTTGTGTCCACAAAATAGAAAAAAATGTAGTAGCAGAATATTCTCTGCCTTTGGTAAGAGAAGGTTATGGGTGCTTTCTAACAAGCGACTCAGTACAATACAGTATCTCATTCTTGTATTGGCGAACAAGATTGTAATGATGCACTGCGTCACGCTATGTCTCTTGTTGGAAGGCACTCTATAAAGCCAGCATGGAAAAGGTTAGCATGTCATTTGTGAAAATATCATTTTTATTTATCATACAAGTGATATAGTTATAACAATAATTTGCGCTTTGTTTAATTAGATCCAATGTCAGAGGCGTTCATCGTGGACTGACTATTTTTAATTTACTGCCAGAGGCGTTAATCGTGCTTTGACTAGTTATAGACAAATGTCAAAGACGTTCATCGTGGGCTGACTATTTTTAATTTACTGTCAGAGGCATTAATCGTGAGCTGGCTAGCTATAACAAAATGCCACAGCTGTAAATTGTGCTTTGGCTAGATATAGATAAATGTCAGAGGCCTTCATCGTGGACTGACTATTTTTAATTTACTGGCAGAGGCATTCGATTATCAAATTTGGTGAAATACAATTACGGAATCAACTTGTAAAATTTTGCGTCTACATTAAAGAAATGTGAACAGCATTGTCATGATGGAATCAAAAGCTGATTGCTTGACATGATGGAAAGAAACTAATGAAGAAAAAAAGAAGACTGAATATCAGTAAACAGCTTCTTTGAAACCTTATAACTTTTGTCTGAAACATTTTTTCTAAAAACGTTATGTAATGGCCTTATAGCACAAGAATGGCCGTAATTCAATTATAGAAGAGAACGTGAATCATAGATCAACATATTATATTTTGGCGTACTATGCATGCCGATACAAGTATAATTCACATTCCTTTACGATTATAGTTATAGTCACCTTTATGTTCAACTCCTAAATCCGGGGTCTTTTTGGACACCTTATATAATATATACGTTATATATACATTATATGTACAATCAATAGTCACATGCATAATTTTCGTACGATGCTGTACATTTATGAAATGTACAGCATAAGTATATTCAAAGCAAAATGTTTTAGCAAATGTACACTTATAGGTCAATGTGTACGTTGACTAACAGCAAGTTACAATAAGTATATTTTTACTAAATATATTCTGACTGTGACTTAGATATATTTTCGGATGTAACCATGTATTTGAAATACATGTATATACGTATAATGTAATATCACTTTTTCCTTTATTCTCAATATCATTTTAACTTAGGATGTAACATGTATTGTCAGTACGTAAATACATTGCACATACATATGTAGCTATTCCATCTCTTTTTATTATGTTTAATGGGCCTTTTACAATTATAAGCCATAAATCAGCCATAAATAAGAAGTCAGAAAAATTGACTGTGTTTGATCAATTTTTAGCTTCTGACTTCTAATTTGTAATGGCTTATTGTAGAAGGCCCATAAAAGAGAGATAGAAGTTATATCATACTTAGCTCATACTTAGCTTTTCATGCAGACATAATATAGACACATTAGTGAATAATAGAATTATATTTTATGTGCATTATGATGTACTCACATTACAAAACATAAAATATATTTCTAATTCATATTCACGTACGTGTGTAGCTACTTCATCTCTTTTTGTTACGTGTAACAAAAAGATGTACTGATCTTCTTTTTTCTACGTTGAAAAAATAAAAATAGATATGTTTTTTTATGGTCAAATATACAGATATTAATGATATATGCTGTTATATTTTCAATATCAGAATATGCATACAACCAACATAAATTAAAGCTAACGAGAATCAAACGCAGATGATCAGACGTAACATCTTAAAAAGATGATCAAATTACGAATTCTCTGATAAATTCTCATTTTATGTGTACAGATATACTCATTATATATATATATATATATGGATATTCATGAAAAAGAATTACATTATGTATGTGCAATGTCATATTCATTTATTGATACTATATTACCTAAAATGGCATTGGACGTAAGGAAAAAGTGCTACTACGGCTTCGTATCGATATAACTATTAAAGTTAAAAATCTATACTTTATGTATATTACAGATTTTTAATACTGGTATATATTGGAACACGGCCTACTGCATGTGTACATAATACAACTGTATTTCTAAGATCCAATTCTACAAATATAAGATTAACTTCAATTACGGTTTATTTTTTCTCAATTCTAAAATTGAAAATTTATTTTTCCAAAATAAATTTTACATTTGTGGAACCGACCCTAATACACATTCCTGCTAAGATGATGATGTAAGAAACAGAATAAAAATATAACATATCGATAATTAATCGATCGAATTTCCTGCATGATTATATTAACTCAGAGGGCGTAAGCATCTTATACATTGGAAATAAAAACCTGTAATATCGATCTTGATTAACTTCTGCCTTCACTCCAGCATCCCCTTCGACAAAAATTTGGAGATTTTCACATCTGCTGGAATATTGAATATTAGTCCAAGAAACCGATGTCTGTCAAAAAAAAAACGGAGAACTGGCAACCGTATTTGTGATTTAAAATTCTTTCAATTTCTGTTATTTCGATAGAGCGAGACAGAGAAAAAACAAAAACGGATAGAAGCTCCGATTGTAATCGGTGAGTCTCCGCGCGGACACGCCGAACTGGGCTCGTCTAGCAAAACAATGAGTCTGTCTCTGTCCTTCTCTCTGTGGTTGCTTGTTTCTAGCGACCGAAAATATTTTCTCGGCGATCTCGGTCGCTTGGCGTGTATCATAAGGGGGAAAGAGACATTCTAGATAATATATAATTTTTATTAAATTATATTAATCCTTTGTCCTACGATTTAAATTATGATGGCGCGTGCCATAATTAACAGTCTGGAACATGTTGTTTATGTTTGGCTCGATAGACATACCACGGCTCTCATCAATGATATTTATGTTTGGCCCGATTTCTTTACCACGAGTCTCACACGATATTATAAATGGAAGAGTTAATCATATACCTTTCTCATTAATATATAATAGCAAAAATAATTTCAAAACATGATAGTTAACGAGATATAATTTACGATTTTCCGTATATTTTATGTACCGCGTTCATAGAGGCGGTCCGCAAAAACTCAACGTAGTCTCGGGCGTTAGGTGCGAGATCAGAATGTTGAGGATCCTGTTCAATCCTGTTTTTTCCTTTTTTTCATAATTTTTTTTTTAAACAAATAACGTTATTAATGAACATATTACTCCAAATACATTTTTATAAAATTATAGAAATTATATGTGTTCTTCAGTGTGCTCAGAACTAGTTACACATTTCGAGCCAATCTCTGAAGTGCTCCCTATTTTTCCTTTACAACCGCTCAACAGTCGACGGCTGAACCGCTGGATCGCGCGCGGACGTGCATCTCAGGAGCGTCAGAGTATAAGAAACACACTGCTATCATCCTTCCAACATGAAAATTATCATAAAAATATTTTCCTTCCTACATAATTGTTATTTTCTTAATAATAGTGATTGAACATCATATTATTGGGAGTACAAATTAGTTCGGTCCGTTTTCCAAAAGATGGCACCGGCTGTTGTGAATGATTCATAGTGACAACTGATTTTGTCATTTTCAAAGATGTTAGACATCTGCTAATAATATTCAGTTTATATCACTTTGAGTTTCATACAAGAACCTTGATTTTTACTGTGTTTGAAATGTAGAATTTTGTGTTAATCGAGCAGCATTTGTGGGAGCTTCTAATTTTCTGCTTTAATTGGAAGAAAAGTGCATCTGAAGCCCATCGAATGCTTATCGAAGTTTATGGTGACACTGCTCCAACTGATAAATCATGTAAGGAATGGTTTCGACGTTTCAAGGATGGAGATTTCAGCTTTGAAGCCTCGCTCTGGACAACCAAAAGAATTCGAAGACAAAGAATTAAAGGTATTACTCGAAGAAGATCAGAGTCAAACGCAAAGGAAGCTTGTAGAATCATTGGGAGTAACTCAACAAGCCGTTTCTGCACGATTGAGAGCCATGGGAATAATTCAAAAACAAGGAAATTGGGTACCTTATGAACTGAAACCGAGAGACATCGAAAGGCGATTTTCAGGCGATTTGTTTGCGAACAACTGATTTAAAGACAACAAAAGATTTTTGCATCGGATTGACTGGAGATGAGAAGTGGATATTCTACGACAATCCCAAGAAGAAAAAATACTACATTAAGCCCAGTCAATCGTTGCCATCGATCTCAACATCAACATCAAAGCCGAACATTCATGGTTCGAAGATCATGCTCTATATCTGGTGAGATCACCAAAAGGATGTTGTTTACTATGAGCTGCTGAAACCTGCGATTCCATTATGGGCGATCGGTATCGGCTACAATTGATTCGTTTGAGCCGTGCATTGCCGAAAACGGCTGGAATACGAGCAAAGATATGATAAAGTTATTTTTCTTCATGGCAACGTTCGGCCTCATGGAAAAGTCGTTAAAAAATATTTAGAAACGCTCAAATGGAATGTTTTACCGCACCCGCCGTATTTTCCGGACATTGCTCCTTCTGATTACTGGTTCCGAAGGATGCAGCACGTCATCGGTTGACTTCTTTCGCAGAAATCGAAAATTGGCTCCAAAATTGGATCGCCTCCAAAGACGAGTCATTTTTTCGAGATGGAATTCGAAAATTGCCTAAGAGATGGGAAAAAGTAGTAGCTAATACTTTAATTAATCTGTTCATTCATTTTGTTTTGAAATGAATGCATTTTTGAACACAAAAAAACGGACCGAACTAATTTGTACGCCCAATGATAAATAAATACATTTTATTGAATATTATGTACTTTTAAAATATTACTTTATTATTTTTATGATACATTCAGTTTTCTTTCAAAAAGCTACTGACCACGCTTATATGTCACAAAATGTAATATCTTTTAATATAGAATATTGATAATATCAATTTAAGACTAATAAGAGTCGATACAGAACGAGATGCGTAATTTTAAACTGGAATGACTTAACACCAAACAACTCCGTGATGTCTTCTTTATTCAACATGTGAATAAAGAAGGCATCACAGAAGACTAAGGAAAGTAAAGGATTGATAATTTGCTGGAAGGTACGGTCGCAGCATATTTCTTAGTGCAACGCTCCTGAGATACACATCCGCGCGCGATCCGGTGCGGCTCAGCCGTCGAGCATTGAACGGCGGGGGGAAAGAAGACGACGCTTCAAAAGTCGACCCAAAATTTAACATGTATTCTAATAACTGTAGGAAAAATACCGAATCACTTCAATAGATAAATAAAAAATTATTTGTATATTGCATATAAAGGCACATATAAAATATATGCTTTTTGATTTGTTAATTATAAAATTATATTGACATCATCCTTAAAATTATATTAATCATCCCACTTTTGCGATTTGATTGATTATCAGAATTTTCATTCGGATGATAGTTATAAAAAAACCTTTCACAGAAAGTACTGATCGACGTAACATTATTACAGAAACATGATTTTTTTCGGATTTTTTCTAAAGATAAACAGATCTTTACGTATAAAAATACTGATCTATTCGACGGATACTACGTCAATTATTTTTTGCTACAATTGTCGGTTTAAAACTTTTAGAAATACATATATAATTTCAATAATTAAATAAAAATATATTTAGTCTGTAATATATGTTTGTTAACAATGTCACTTATTAAAAAAAAAAATTATGAAAAAAGAAAAAATTGATCATGAGATCTCTAACATTCAGATCTCGCATCTTACGCGTGAGATCACGCCGAGGTCTTGCAAATCGTTTCTATGAACGTGGTATATAACGCTCATAGAAAATTATGGAAATATCAATATCTCGTAAGTTATCGTGTTTTGAAATTATTTTTGCTATCATACATAAATTGGAGGGATATAGGATAGGATTAACATAATTTATTAAAACTTATATATTATCTATAATGTTCCTTCTCCTCTTAATTATATACATTGATCGGCCGAAATTTCCCAGAAAGCATTTTCGGTCGCTAGAAACAAGCGACCATATAGAGAGAGAGAGAGGGAGAGAGAGAGAGAGAGAGAGAGAGAGAGAGAGAGAGAGAGAGAGAGAGACTCTGAAGGATAGACTCGCTGTTTCGTTCGACAAACCCAGCTCGGCGTACGGAGTCTCACCGATTACAATCGGAATTTCTATCCTTTTTTGTTTTTGCTCTGTCTTACTCTGTCGTATTTCTGTTTCAATAATTCGTTCTGCAATTCAAGAATGTGAATCCTATCGAGTCTGGCATCATCGTCGATGCAGCAAGAACGCATTCCTTTTCTAAACAACGATCCTGATATATATTTCTATATATACAAAAATATTATTATTATAGCGTTTCCAACCGATAATATATTGCTGGTTTATACAATGATTCAATCCATTTCTGTAATTAAATAGCGGTACTTCGCTTGTGCGCGATAAGGAATGGCGCTTCTTACTAAGTCGACATTTCGATATCCGAATCGAATAAAAAATGTGTTATATACAATAATTTCAGACCTTGCACGTTTAAAATAAGTATCTGGCGATTTACAGAAAACCTCAAAGAATAATACTATGCTTGCAGAAACGAGTTACGAGCTTTAGTATAAGAGCAATGAGTATTCGAAAATTTCATTTATATACTACGTCTGCTACGAGATTGCCGCTTATCGTTCCGACATCCGAGCAGAATGGAAGCTCAACCGAAACACACATCGCGTTCCGAACCTTGATATATGCATGTGTAAATAATTCAGTAAATAAAGTTTAGACACGTGTTATATATATGTACACACACACACACGCGCGCGCGCGCGCGCGCATACATACGCACACACCTGTGTATGTATGCTATTATATATACATATATATATATATATATATATATACACATACATACATATACATACATATATATATATATATGTATATGTTATTTTATATATATGCATCAATAATTTACTAAATAAAATGTATGTAAAAGACAGAACAGTGTAATTAAAATAATTATCTTCATTTGTAAATAATATTCATATGTAAATAATATGATATGTTTCTTGTTTAGGATGAAATTATTTCAACAAAATTGAAATAATTATTATCATATTTATTTTATTATTATTTTTCCTCTCAAAAGAAAAAACTTTGACCAGGGCACGTTTATTGATATGGGTCTGAGTAGGTCGATAATTCAGATCATTTCTATGGTTCAGCGACGCACTTTTCATGACAGCGCCGCTGTCGGAATATCGGAACTATTATAAAATACTGCTTAGTTTCATGGCTTCGTCGACGTCAATTTCACTCGTAATATACAAACGAAATTTTCGGATATTTTTTTCTCTTATACTAAAACTCCTACCGCGCAACTTCTAAAAGCATAGAATTGTTCGTTTAGATTTTCCGCAATTCGCCAGCTACTTTTTATGAACGTGCAAGATCTGAAACTCTTATATGCAGCATATATTGTGACGTATTGACTACAGAAGCCGATAACAAAACTGTATGTCTTCAATTTTCTTTCATTTTTCGTATTCAAATGTAGCTGGCGAATTGCGTTGTTGTCGATACTTTAATTGTAGAGAAGTATTTTTCAATCCATAAACACAATTAAGAGAAAAGAGTCTTTAATATTTAATGATAACAGGACATTCCAACATCCCCTTAAGAAGAATATTGGTTCTTCTACTGTTATAACTTATCATCGTATCAATTTTGATCACAATTTTAAATAGAACGAAGTGAAAACTTTGGATTGAGAATCTTTATGTAACAAGAGATTAGTGTTTGAAATGATTCACATAAAAAAACAGAGACAAGGTCTTAATAAAAAGAATGATACTGACTATCTTATCTGAAATTTACTCACAGATTATTCAATCTCTTTCTCCTTCTTCTAACTACATTCTTTCTCTTTTTATTTCTCCTCTCCCCACTTTCTCTTCCCACTTTATTTTCTCTTTCTTATGTTCCTTTTCTTTTCTAGTTTATCACTTCAGTCTTCTTGTCTTGATATGTGTATTTTATATTGTCTCTCTGAGCATCTTAGAGAAATTTTTATATTTTCAATCTCGCCGCGTTGTTTAAGAATAGATGAAGTTTATATTACATTGACACATAATAGAAGGTATTTATTTTCATTTGATTTAGCTGTTACTAAATTGAATATATATAATTTATGACTGTACATCACACAATTTTAATTCGTATTAATAACTCTAATGTACATTTCTCATAATATTAGATTACTTTTTTACTTTTTTACTTTTATTTTCATTCCTTGCTTCTTAGTTTGTATTTCTCTTATTAGATTTGATTACTTATTCCTAATACAGTTTTACATTATATTTGTACTTTTTAACAGAAACAAGTATGTTTGTCTATAAATTACATACACAATCTAGAGGAATACATGGTTATTGATCATAATCTTATAACAAACAGAAAGACAAAGGGCTATGAGCCTAAAACAATTATCGTAAAATAAAAGAAATTTTTGAACAGTTAATAAATAAAACATGTCATCAAGTTAAAATATAAACTTTAATTTGACCGATAACAAATAAAACAAAAGAAACTGCGATCGAGAGTGAATTTCAATTTTTATATATCTTATCTATGTAATATTTCCATTGATATTTTTATTGATAATGATCCAACAAGGATCGAAACTGGTTTTGGTTTTCTTTTGTTTATTACCGGCAAATTAAAGTTTTATATTTTAACTAAATGACATGTTTATTTATTAATGGCTTCAAATTTTAATTTTATAACGATTAATCTTAGGCTCGTAGCTTTTCGTCTTTCTGTTTTTTTAAATTTATTGACCCTTATTATTACTATTATTGTTTATATTTATTTACATGTCTACTAGTTAGGGTAGCGAAAATAAAAACATATTAATGCGAGATAACATACTTTTTAAAAATCTTATAATTCTTTCTGGCGTTGCCATCACTAGTTAAATATTTTAAATACATTTTACAAAGCACAATTTTTAGCGTGTCTACCATATCGTATAGTATTACAATCATCCAGATTAATTAAAGATTCCATGTCTTCGTAAACTGCATCCAAGATCTCGATGTACATGCGTTCTCGCTCATCATCTAGAAGCAAGTTCCACAGCCACGTTCGTTTCTCACGTCCCTTGACGTACACGATAGCATCTTGAAATACCGTAGCCGTGATCAGTCATTTCGCCTCGCTGTACGGGATCCCGTCCTCCCATTGCAATCCATAGTGATAAATATTCAACCAGAAAGCGCAAGACCTGTCGGATCTTGTCAAAAATTTCCATGGTATGGGATTCGTAAAAATGTGATGTGTGAGAATGGTCGCCTGTTTCAATATCGCTACTTCTTTAACGATAAATTTCTTGTTAATCCTTGCAGATCCACAAAAGTTGGTATGACTATGACGAGCAATTCTTCAAGACTATGCTTCATTCCGGTTTTTCTCTCTCTCTTAAAGTTCTAAATACTTGCTGACCTTGCAATTTACATAATCTTGCGCACTATGTTGGACAACGGACAGTACTCGATTACACGATCGTATATGATGAGGCAATAGGGGGTAGTATTGGGGCACATTCTTCTTGCAGTCAAATTCTATGCGTACGTCCATAGTGGTGTTCTTGGACTCATTTCGTCGCGAACACTCAATCGCAAGAGGTCCTTTTTTGATAAATGAGAGCACGTTTGAGCAGTGTTGATTTCGAAGCAATTGATTCCATAATATATTTTACGAAAACGCGCGTACATATCAACACAGAACAAGCGTATATGTTTTTCTCAAAATTCAGATTCAAATCGTTGTACGGATAAAACTCTGAATTTCGATAAAGTTTCACGCCGCTCAAATTACAATCGTCAAACACGCTAACATTTTGAGACATGATATTCTTTTTGCTAGTTTACAGAGCAAAGATAACGCGGTTATCGCGGTTTCTTAAGTCACCGTTTTGACAGCCCTTGAATGTTTAGTATTTTTTCAAATTTGTCAAAAAAATTAAAGATACCCAGTTCAAAATATATGAATGAACGTTTCATATTCAATTCTCTATTTAAATGATGCAATATTTCAATTGAATAATGTTTAAAAGATGCAAGAATATATGTGAGAAGTGAATAGGCTCTAGATACTCTAGAGCCCTATAACAGCAGGCAAATCAGACCGAGCGGTACCCTTGGAGATGGGAGATTACCGACGGAGTGAGAGGAATGATGGAGAGAGGACGGATGGAGGTGCGACAACAGAGTATGATAGAGAAATAAAAAGAAATAAATGTGAAAATACAATATTATTCGACGCACGTGTATTTTCTTTACCCTTAACTAAATCCCACACACATATACAGAGTTGGCCATATTCGACGGAAAGATGTTTTTTTTTTCAATCATGGGAAAAAGATGTTAGATCGAGTAACGACGTTTCCCATGATTGAAAAAAAAACATCTTTCCGTCGAATATGGCCAACCCTGTATATGTGTATATATATATATATATATATAGGTAATTTAAACATATTGATTATTTTTCTAATTATTAATTAATTTACTCAATGAAAAAATTTAATCATTGACAAATTTACTTAATTGTGTATTATTTTGGTATAAATTGATATATAAATTTATATAAATTTAATATAAAATGATATGAAACGTATCAACTGCAATAGTTATATAAAATATTTCACATGAAATAAGGTATTTTTAAAGAAATTACTCATTGATGTTACATGCTCGAAATAGTAAGTTAATCCCAGCAAACACAAATATAACTATTGTACTGTATAACTATTGTACTGTATACGTAAATTTATATTATTTATGTTATGTATAGTAGTTATATTCATGCTAGGATAAGTCATTAAAAGGTGAAAAATATAATTTTCTTTGGAATATTCTCTTCTTCATTTGTCTCTTAAGTGCAATAATAATCAATAGGATTAATTTAATATTTAATAATTATTTGCGAGATAATGAATAACAATAACAATTTTACTTATCTATGTTTCACACAAATATTTGATCACGCAATTGATATGACATTTTAGTTCCAGCCCTTATAGGCGATTGCTATATCTGGTGCGAAAAGCTACATGAAATTATTATGTGCTAGCATAATCGAAAATCTTACGAATAACAGAATAAATCTAAGTGGTATAAAAATATTCGGGATTTCAAGCTGAAGGACTCGCGAATCAACCATTGTATACAATGATGTTCCGATTTGGAAAATTCCTGTAATTCGAATCTGCGCAAAAGCGTGATTGTAAAAAGAAGTTTGATATCTGCGAAATAAGTTATTCGAAAAGCGCAAATATTCTCGAATGAGAACGAGATCCTTCTCAACTTTTCGATGTCGAATCACACTACACG
The DNA here is from genome assembly GCF_024713525.1 of Acromyrmex echinatior. Lineage (NCBI taxonomy): Eukaryota > Metazoa > Arthropoda > Insecta > Hymenoptera > Formicidae > Acromyrmex > Acromyrmex echinatior. The sequence goes on from NC_141854.1 coordinate 546,616, forward strand.
AATCAAGAATTTTTCAAGTCGGAACGCCAACATAAGTAAAATTGTTGTTATTATTCATTTTCTCACAAATAATTATTAAATATTAAATTGATCCTATTGATTATTATTGCACTTAAGAGACAAATGAAGAAGAGAATATTCCAAAGGAAATTATGTTTTTCATAACTTATCTCAGCATGAATATACTATACATAACATAGATAATGTACATTTACGTATATGTTATACAGTACAATAATTATATTTGTATTTGCTGGGATTAATTTGCTACTTCGAGTATGTAACAACAATGAGTAATTTCTTTAAAAATACCTTATTTCTTGTGAAATATTTTGTACAAGTATAACTATTGTAGATACGTTTCATATCATTTTATATTAAATTTATGTGAATTTATATATCAATTTATATCAAATAATACACAATTAAGTAAATTTGTCCATGATTAAATTAATAATAATTAGAAAAATAATCAATATGTTTAAATTATCTATATATATATATTGTATATATATATATATATTGAATCCAATTGAATAATGTTTAAGAGATGCAAGAATATATATATATTCTGCTGTAGCCTGCTGTAGTAAATGCAAACATTGACTAGTAAGTAACATTTACTAAAGTTCATATTTTATGATATAAACACATCATAGACACATAGCGTCGTATGAAAATTATGCGTATAACTGATAGCCATGTAATGTATGCTATGTATATGTATAACACATATATGTTTTACATATTATATTTGGTGTTTAAAAAAGGTGGGGATTTCCGGATTTAAGATCTCAACACAAAGATGAACATAACTGAGTCATGAAACGTCAGTTGTAGTCATATCGGCATACACAATGGATCAAAAAATTGTGCGATGATCTATGACTACGACTTTACATTCCACGACTCACTTACGGCCCTTATTCGAGAGAATTACATTTTTAGAAAAAATATTTCAGATAAAAACTGTAAGGTTTCAAAGAATCTATTTACTGATCCTGTCACTTTGGCCTTGAGTGCCGTCTTCAAGGTCAGGTCAAGGTAACAATTTTTTTTTGTAATGAAACATCCTATTTTTTATTCCACAATCTAATAGGTGGTGCTAACAGCTTTCAAAAACACTACATCAAAAGTATTTTTCATTTAAAAAAACAGAAAGAAAAGGGCTACGAGCTTAAAACAATTGTCATAAATTAAAAAATTTTTTGAACCGTTAATAAATAAAACATCATCTAGTTAAAATATAAACTTTAATTTGCCGGTAACAAGTAAAACAAAACAAACGTTTCGATCGGATCATTATTAATGTGAAACAAAAATAACAGTGGAAATAATACATAAAAAATATATATAAAAATTAAAATTTGCTCTCGATCATAGTATTAAATACAAATCTCGCTCCAATATAGAATAAAAGTTATAAGAAAGTTGTAATCGATAACAATGTATTCCTCTGGATGTATATAGATTAAGGATGAACATACTTGTTTCTGTTAAAAAGTACAAAATGTAATGTGAAATTGCCACAGGAATAAGAAATTAAATCTAATAAGAAAAGTACAAACTGAGTCGCAAGGAATAAAAATAAAAATAAAAAGGCAAAAAATATAATCTAATATTATGAGAAATGTACATTAGAATCATTAATACGGATTGAAAATGTCTGATGTACCAGTGTACCAGTGTATAATGTGTGATGTACCAGTGTTGGGTATGGGAATAAGTTTCCGCCCATTGCAGAAAAAATTAGTTAGTAGCATTGCTCGTGTGTTTGATAGAACGGCAAGACATGTTTTTGAAAGGTGTGTGTCCAAACTTTTGAGCTCAATAGATGGCATTCGTTCGAAGCGTAACAAAGAGTAACTTTTTTTGCGTTGAAGATGTCGGAATTTATTCCAAAAAAGCAACATTTGCGAGAAGTTTTACTCCATTATTTTATTTTAAAGAAAAGTGCTGCGGAAACGCATCGTTTGCTCATAGATATTTACAGTGAGCATGCTCCATCGAAAACTAGTTGTAAAGAATGGTTTCGGCGATTCAACAATAGTGATTTTGATGTGCGTGACAAAGAACGCGAAGGTGCATCGAACAAATTTGAAGATGCAGAATTGCAAGCATTACTCGAAGAAGATTCGTGTTTATCGCTCGAGGTTGGCAAAAGAGTTAAATGTTGATAGGTCCACTGTTGGAAAACGTCTACACGCAATGGGAATGGTGCAAAAAGAAGGAAATTGGATGCCATACAAATTGAAAGAGAGAGACATGGAAAGACATTTGGTCATCTGCGAGATGCTTCGTCAATGACAACAAAGGAAGGGTTTTCTACATCGTATCGTAACTGGCGATGAAAAATGGATCTACTACGGTAATCCTAAACACTTGAAGGCATGGGTGATGCCAGGTCCATCAACGCCAAAATGAAATATCCATGCTTCGAAGATTATGTTGTGCATCTGGTAGGATCAAAGAGGTATTATATATTATGAGCTGCTCAAACCGTCCGAAACCATCTGGTGATCGTTATCGGCTACAACTGATACGTTTAAACCAAGCTTTGAAAGAAAAACGATCGGAATGGGACAATAGGCACAAGCTGATTCTGTTACATAATAACGCTAAGCCACACGTTGCAAAACCGGTCAAAAAATACTTGGAAGGAGTAAAGTGGGAAATTCTGCCCCACTCGCCGTATTCACTGGACATTGCCCCTTCAGATTTCCATTTGTTCCGATCCATGCAGTCGGCCCTTTCTAGAGAACGATTCAATTCTTATGAAGGTATCAAAAAATGGCTTGATGAATTGATCGCTTCAAAAGAACCAGATTTTTTCATTCGAGGAATCCGTTTATTATCGGAAAGGTGGGAGAAAGTTGTCGCTTCCGAAGGAGCATACTTTGAATAAACTCACTTATATAGATTTGTTTAAATAAACACATCTTTTTCATTTAAAAAGGGCGGAAACTTATTCCCATACCCAATAATATAATGGACTATTAACAGAGGGTACAATCACTCTCAATAGGTTGCCGTATGGCTTTATATATTTTGGTCAAACCGTAAACTCTAGATGTAACACCATTAGTTTTAAGCAATCTCCGATATGTTTGTTCGTCAATAAAACGATCACACTTCCATCTCACCAGCAATGTACGTAAGTCCTTAGTCATTTTTTTAATTGGATCTTTATTAACAATTACATAAGTGTTAGTATCTGAAAGAATCTCCTCCATTTTCGATATGTAGGCGTCTTTGTCAAGAGCAACAGTAACACTTCCCTTATCCGCGTTTGTAATAAGTATATTAGATGATGGTCATTAATAAATCTTTTTATTATATGTAATCACTCTAAAATCTGTTTGTCAATAAAATTAAGAGAAGGAAAATTATTATGGAATCTGTTAAGTATTGAGAAAGAATTATTTCTAACAAAGTTAATGATATTTTTAGGATAACCACTTATATTATTTTCAATGTGATAAATTCAATCAAAGTTTTGTTTTTATTATCTTTATTGATAGGAAGTCCAAATTTTTCGCCAAGTTATAATAAATACCGAACTTCTAAAGGAATGTCACTGCCGCTCAAATTAACAAACCATTTGTCATGTAGCGTATCTAGGGAAGACGCCTCATTAAATTTTTCTGGATTAATATAAATTCTTTCAGAATTAGACTGAATGTTTTGTGAGATATTATCACTCTAGATTTGGAAACAACATCTGATTTTATTATAGATTTGAATAATTTAAAATTTTTATGTCGTAACCAATCTATTTTTCTATTTATCATTTGTTAAAAAAAAGTAAGAATTGTTAATATGATCCAAATAAAATCACAATCTATAGAGGACGGTAAAATATCAGAGATTGTATTAGAAAGATTGAAAATATTATTTCTGGTTAAATATAAATATAAATGTAAGCATCTTTAAATCGCTCTAATCGCATAATTATCTTTACATGGTTCAGTTGAATCCTTTCAAGTCTTTTGTACGAGGTGTTATTGTATAATGAAAAACTATTAGATTTAGTAAGCTTATATAAATGTGGAGGAACGAATTCTAATTTCAAGCAAGAATTTAGAAATTTGATGCAGACCCTAATATTCACACTCAATTTGACAAGATGACAAATTGATTTGTATATTGATGAATTGTTTCAGAAAGTTACAAGTGTGAAAACCGAATTGTTTTTTAAAAAAGCAAACGTGAACGGAAGATATTCGTAATTGTAACGCATAATTTCGCCCGCGTAAAATTAAACTATAATAGTAATAAGGTTCAATAAATTTAAAAAAACAGAAAGACTAAAGGCTACGGTGTATTTTTCATTTATTCAATTATAACATTTGAAAATTAGTACCGCTAGTAGTATTAATCAAAATGTCCAACTGACATAAATAAAAATAAGAGGAACAACTTCCAATGACCTTGACCTTGACAAGTTATGTAAAGTCATGGACTCGAACATTTAAATCGAACGATTTTCAGCAAATATAAAAACAAGACATTATGTATTACTTTATATAATGTTATTAATTTTGACAATATAGAATGGGCCCCTCCATCGCTCATTCCCGTGAAATGCAATCAAAAATTTTCCTTTGTTTCTTCGTTGTTGTGCTTAGATGGACAAATATTCCTATTTATGTAATATAACACAAAAAATATATGTAACAGTTATGTCCTTTTGCTGACAGTTTTATCATATCACAGTATGTAATTACGCTTCTGTATGGGAACATAATATAATTCTTTGAAATAGTACAAGTAGCATATCTATGTATATTCTAAGCCATGGGGCAAGCCGCGGGGTGAGGGGCCGGGGGGAAAACTGGGCGAGAGGGGTATTGTGGTGCGGGGGGGCAGCCAATGAGCGAGCTGCTATGGCCTCCCACCACCTCTCGCGGTTTTCCTCCCCGGCCCCCGTCCCCACGGGCGCATGTGTGTGTGAGCTGGTGACGTCACGGCGTGACGCGTCGCGACGACGATGATCCGGCGAGCTTGAGAGCGGGCGAGCGACTGAGGGGATTCGCGCGTTTTTCTTCCCGCGTGCGTGCCGTCGCTCTCACTCGCACCAACGGGTTTCTCACTCGCTGTAAATATATAATATAATAATGTAGTCTTATCTCCTTTAAAGATACGGTCCTCCATTTTTACCGTCGCTCTCGCTCGCATCAACGTTACGTTTCGTTTGTCGCTCTCGCTCGCACCAACGTTGTCGTTGCGTTGTTAGTTTAATAAACAAAAAAAAGTAATAAAAAAAGGATAGCGAAATCCGTCACGCAGTTTTTTACATATGTTTCTTCCCCTGTCGCTCTCGCTCGTACCAACGCGTTTCTCACTCATTGTAAATATAATATAATAATATAATCTTACCTTCTTTAAGATACGGATTGTAGTTCTCGCTCCCATCAAGTTGCTCTCGCTCGCACCAACGTTTAAATTTTTTCACCGCATCCTTAAAAAGCGTGTTCGTTAAAATCACTAACGTAACCAGAATCGTTGGAATTTTCATCCACGTTAAAATCAATTTCCTCGAACATTTCGTCTATAATATTTTCAAATACCATCCGATTGCATTTGAACTTTTTCAAATCTTATATCGGTAGATACTACTTATGGAAAACGGGCTCTATATATTATTTTTCTTTCGATACCATTCTATCGTATGTACAGTCTGGTAAGACTGGCTATCATGTGCATAAAGTTGTTTTCCGTCAAAAAAAATACAGCGCCAGTGATTGGTACAATTTCCTTCAATTATTTGGATACTTTGGCGACAACTGGCTGTAATTAAATCTGGAAATTTTATGTAGTGTACGCTTTGTGTTTTAAAATGTTTCTGCCACAATGCATAAAAAGATATCCAGTGAATCGTCGAAAGAAAGAGATATCTGGTGATCGTCTAGTACTCTTCTGCGACTTGCCATTTCATCTGCTGTCGGAATATGGTTAGTTGCATGACTAACAATGATACAATCATCTGGCTCCATCACGGCAGTAAAAACAATAGCATTTGTTTCTATGATATGATATTTCTTCGAAATTTATATTTATATTTTTTTATTATTATATTTTAATCGTTTTCCGTTTTTTTTTCTTCGACTGATTCTATCATTACATGTTGTCGCTTAGTGTTATAAGTATTTACACTTTCGATAAATTTACAACTTTTCTTTTGCTCTATTATATATTTCGATTCTCTGATAGGCATATGCCTAACATACAGACTGTCCAAAATTTTAGCATGCAGTTAAAATAAAAACGTGTTAAAAAAGGCAACATTTTATTTCGTCAAAAATCGTTGTCTCTATTAACACATACTGTTTTCATGCTTCTCGGCGAAAATCGGGCTGTGTTATATTTAATTGACCCTGTATTTGATAAAAGAATCGATGATTTCGATTCAGAACATTTGGATTTTTTTATTAAAAATACCTTTCAGGACAACGAATAGCTTCCTCCGCTGTTAAATTTTCAGCAGAAAGAGGACATTTGATCTCTACTAGACCATCCTCCTGGAGAAGTCCATCAGGAGATGAACCCACAGATTGTTAGAATCAATAAACAATCCGCATGACTTTATATCTATCTTTAATATTTTTGATAATTTCTGTTTTGCCATTTCTTCCATATCGCGATCATATTTCATGGCTGCGATAGATGGAGGAAACAAAATACTTCTAACGGTCATTGCACAAGACGTTGTAGATTTCATACGATATACCACTCCAAAATTTGACGCTGTCAACATTATTTTTCTCAGTGACAATAATTCGCTATCACTTTGCTCTCTGGTTTTGGCGTTCATTTTCTTTCCAGTCTTTGGCATTTTCTAACAATTCTTCCATATGCTTTTGTTTTCTTTCTTCAAATATTTCAGAGGATACGTCTGATTTTTGCGATTGAGGTCCGTAATAATCTATTCTTTCTTTTAAATATATTTTGCTTTCCATCTACTTTGCGAGATTCTCTGCTTTAAGCCGTTTTTATTTATCATGACTTTTCTAGATTCTCGATAGAAGAAACTGTTATAATATATACACTGTTCGGTACCCTTATCGTTTATGGCGTCTAGTCACATCGCCCGATAAAGAATCGATCAATTCCCGAGATGTCGATTGTTAAGCGACGCATGTGTCGCGCTTAATCGATTCGGTATACTCAGATCACAATGGCCGCTCTGATTGTTTCGTCGACAGCACGTGTCTCGCCTCGCGCTGAATAGTTTTTTATCACGCTACCGCACCGTTGAGATCCTTTCCGCATCTACTGTGAAACACGTTCGCCCGCATTGAGGTCTGTTTAAATAAAATTTGAAAAGCAGGAAAAATCTCATTTTTCTTGACCAAGAAGCAATCATACTGCGGGAACGCTTGGAACGGTGATCGCATGGCCGTGCCACCATTCATCCTGCACGCAGCAGGATAGCCAACATTGTACACTTTTATGTAATTCTGTGAGAGCTTGTTGCATGTTATGTTGAACAACAGCTGCTGCAATTCTGGTATCATAAAACCCTCGCGCACCATAAAACATCACCGCGCTTTTCACCAATTTCTGCGCAGACTGTCGAGTGAAATGATTCTGCTAGATTATTAGTCACATTGAGCAATAGATTGTCGGCATAAGCACTTAGGTATGTGATTTCATTCTGTATTTTTGGATAAAAACCATACAATTTTAAATACAGAACATAATTTTGGTTATTTGTAACAGCGATGTTCTCGCATGTATGACCACATTTCTTACACCGTAATCGGTTTCCCCAAAGATATGATTAAGAACATTTATGATATTTTCTCGTAATTCCATAGTTAAATGATGCTGAGGTTGCTCGTCTTTTCTTCTGTATTCACTTAATTGTACAATTTCATTTCTAATTTTTAAGATATTGTTTTTCATAACATTTTGTAATTTTATAAAATCATTTCTACGCAACTTTGGTTCTATTGCTTCTGCGATTATTTTTAATTTTTTACATAAACTTCGAAGCAAGTGATTAGTGCATTCTACTTTTCGCACTGTTATTATTTGCTATTTATGATGGACGGATACACGTTGCTATTGCCATCGGCAATAAGTGTTCTAAAAATCATGCATTGCAATATTACATGCAAATCCTTCTGCAATAGCATCACTTTCCATACGTGCAGAACTAATGTTATGATCGAAATTTTTATAGCATTTATGACTTTTTGCCTCGAGACCTTCTCGTTCCGCCATATGGCATACCGTACAAAATTTATTGCGAATGCCAACAAAGAGAACTTTCCTTATGCGGTAACCAATAATAGCTCCAACTCCGGAAAGTGAATCATAGGCACTATCTCTTTGCCCAACTAACATCCGTTGCAACGGTTATGTACGATGGTTGTTGATTATTTCATTTCTCTCTATAGCGAGTTGCTTTTCGCCCGCTATTTTCATATTTTCAATGACTGTTTTTTCAAATTCTTCGAATACTTTGTTTCGATGTTGGATATATATTTTCTCCGACATACACGATACATTTGTAATGCACTGCAAATCTTCCATTTGAGCAAAAGTAATTCTGGTAGTGGTGGTTCTAGTTGTGATAGCCGTGTTGATGTTCATATTTTTAGAGTCTGTGCGATGTGACCAAATATTGACATCTTTTTTACAAAATTTGCATTTGTAAAAGAACTGCGTTTTGAATGCGGCGAGTATTTACGAGTTTCCAGTCATCAAAATCGCAACCAAATCGCGAATGATTACGAAATACTCGATGCAGTTCTTTATGATAGAAATCTGAATCTATGATGCGATTACCTTGAGGCCATGTTCTTGGATACCATCAGCATGCTCTTGGATCATCTGCACAGATTGTCTTTCCGATGATAAGAGTATAGTTATTTACATATTTTTGTTCTTTTATTATCTTATCCAATAGCTCGTGCTTGTATAAAGTTTGTGTCTTCGATGACAAGAGTATTGTCATCTTCACATTTCTGTAGATTTATATGCTTACCTTCACTAATTGACTAGCTTCAAGCACTGTGTATCTTGAATATTAGTCTTCGAATCCATCAAGTCGGACAATAATTTCATTGAATTCTGATAACTGATAGATTCGTCGTTAGTATCTTCAGATATCTCTGGGCTTTTTTCACCAGCCAGTGCTTCCTCTTTAGTATTTTTGTCGTCTGCAAAAAAATAAGATATTAATAAAATGTTTTATTAAATATTAATTTTGCTAAATAAATAAAAACATATTTAGCACATAAATGTTACTATTTTCAAAATAAAAAAACACAATTTTAAGTTGCAGCAGACCTTTGCCTATTTCTTTCTTATTATCAATAAACTACATATATTATTCATAAATATTTTAAATGGTGCTACTTGTTACTTGTAGCTTTTATTACATAAACAAGCATTCTCTTAATAAATATTGAGAGCATTTAATACAAACTAGCAAGCTCGACATTCAGCAAAATAAATGCCTGTGGCATTTATGACAAGCCAGCCCGCAATGAACGCCTGTGACATTTGGTAATAACTAGCCAAAGCACGATGTACGGCTTTGACATTGTGTTAAAACTAATCAGTGTCACGTCATGCGATCATCCAAACTGAAAAATCTTTTTTATGTTATTTCAATTATATATATATATTATTATTGTTATTATTACTACCACTCCTATTCATATTAAATAAGATATCACATCAACTCTCCTTCTCTCTCTCTCTCTTTCTCTCTCTCTCTCTCTCTCTCACTTTCAAACAAATTCTGCACATTACGTCTTGAACAGCTAACTCTCAAGACAGCAATCCTATTGGTTCATTATCTTATTATTCTAATAACTCTTTAAAAACCTATAACATAACTCAGAATGATCACTAGAACTCTGCTACACAAAAATTATCTATAGTTTGTTCTGTTCTAATGATTAAAATACAAGATTTGACTCGTAAAAGATTTTAACTAATCAGAAGGCTAGGATTATAATTATCCTTCTATAATTCCCTTTTAATACCGAAAAACATCAGTAAACTATAAAATAGAACGCGAAAGATTCAAATAATAAGTTTTCACACCTTGAAAATACTTTAAGCCTAATTCACATTCCAATTACTAAATTTAAATTCAACCTCCCAAAATTCATTTAAAAGTCAATAATAATAACGAATTCTTTGAAAACTAATATTAATTATTGCAAATTCCATTGACAAAATCAACCATTGACAAACCATCGACTAACCAGCATGGATAATCTGACTAAATACCCTTTTTTCTTAAATTGACAATATAAATTCACGACAAGACTATAATCGTTGTAAACAAACTTCTGTGACAAGCTAGAAATCATAAATCCAAAAATAACATACTAAAATTATCGATATTAATAAGTTATTTTACGTGAATCTCTATATATTTACATTATGGTACATAACAGAACCGTATTTGGACGCTTATTTAAAACAAAGTTCGAATTATAAATATAAAAGTTAACGAAATTAAAGCCTGCAATTTTTACTTTTCAATCATATCTATAAACTTATCTTTCTATCATTCCTACTCATCAAATCATTAGAGAAACCACCGCTGCAATACCCTTATCCATACATGGTCATATCATTCGACGGATCTCGTATACGTAACGAATCGAATCATTCCATTGAATTCCCGCAACCTAGTAAAACTAGCAATAAAACTAGCAATTAAATACAAAATCATTACTAAAGAAAATCATTAACTAACAAATTTTTATAAACAATCGACCTTATTAACCACTACATTTTATACTGAATTATTATAGATCCTAGTCCCACACATAAATTCTTTAATATGATCTATCCAAATTCTCAATAAAAGATGTTCTAAACATTCTAATTGAACAAGAATACTATCTATTAACATCCAACTTCAAATCATTTGTTTATTATTTTTTCAGCTGAGTGTTATCTAAAAACAGTATAACAATTGCAATGAACCATTGTTATGCATAAAATAATTATACCATATGCTACATTATGTGTAAAATGAATCCAAATTTAAAATAGTATTAATATGACGATATAATAAAAAGACGAGAAAGATATTTTATTTATATAATAATTCACAGCAAATTAAATGTGTTACTTAATAAAAAGAATCAATGTAAATTTATTTAACAATAAGAATAGAAAACCGACCAATCATGTAAAACACGTCTAATATTAATTCTAATTGAAATGAATAAAATCATTAAAACTATTTCTTAACTAAAAGAAATATCGTTCTCGTAATAAAATAAACTTTGCCATAGCATCATGACTCATACTCTGCTTAGATCATCCGATCACACCATTAGTGACTTACATACTCCACACCAAGAGTCATAGTTATTTTTAGATACATTTGGTGAGTCATCTTGACTCATCACAGTAAGCAAGCTTTATTTCCGCATACCTTACCATATAAGGAGCGAACAGCAAACTTTACTCACAAATAGTGTAACCCACTTTCTAATATATAAGAAGCTTCCTTCTCTTAAGTGACAGTTTCTTCTTTTTCTACTTCGAGATTATTAATATTAGATTGCACTTTTTCTTTTTAAATGCTTTAGCTCTTGTAGTATCGTACTTGAACTTTTATTCTAATTCAGATCTCTGCGCTCCAAGTCTTGATTATAACCTTTATTCGAAGTAAAATCATATACTTATTATAACACAAACATCGAGTGTTCATCATTTCAATCAAAGCTTCTCATTCCATACGAAGAAGGAAACTGTCCTGCGACGAAACATCAATGTCGAACCAGTCTTCAGGTGTAGAGAGTAGCTAATTATCCTGGAGTTTTAACCCCCTTAACTGAACGAGAAGTTCATCCACAATAACATCACATCTAGGATTCCCTTACGGATCATTGAACGTAACACCAGCCTATAACTAATCAGCCCACGATTAACGCCTCTGGCAGTACATTAAAAAGAATCAGACCACGATTAACACCTCTAGCATTCGGTTATAACTAGCCAAACCACGACGTATAGCTTTGGCATTTTGATAACTAGTCAGCGCACGATTAACGCCTCTGGCAATTACTTACGACTAACTGGTATCTCTGGTATTAATTGCTCTCAACTATGATTTTAAAATACATTTTTGTGCTTTAAGTATTAAATTATCAATGTTAAAATAAGCAAAGGTTTGCAATCTTTTTTAACAGTATTATTTATGATATGGTCATTTCTTACATTTATGTAATTTTTATGCAAATAGAATAATAGTTTACAATATTACTGCAGATTATACAAGATAGCCTAAAAAAAAAGTAAATATAAATATTTAATAATATAAAATTTTAGTAAAACATTTTAATTAATTGAATTTCTTGGAGGAGACGAATGGTAAAATAATTTTGGAAAAATCATTTCGTATTTATTATTTATTTCCTTTTTTTGAGAGACATTGTACAGGGTGGGCCATCTATTGGTACGTTTTTGAATTTCGTCGTATGGCAACACCGAACGAGCTACAGACCCGAAATTTTGACAGTTTATTAGTCATACCGTCCGCGGCACGAAACAACATGTTTTCTCTTGAAGAGCGTTTTGAAATTTTAAAAACTTATTTTCAAAGTCAGTGCTGTGTCGCCGAAACTGTACGAATTTTGAAAAGAAATATGGGTCGTGATAGAGCACCCACCGAAGGAGCTATACGCAAATTGGTGAGGAAAGTTCGTGAGAAAGGGATGTTAGTGGATGACAGAAGTGGTCCCAGAGCTCGGACAGTGCGCACACCCGAGAATATTGAGGCTGTGGCCCAAAGTGTGAGACAATTCCAGCTTTGAAAAACAATATTACGACTGTTTTGAGTGAAATTGGCGCCGAGGTAGTCCAAAATGTCATTAATAATTGGGGTGACCGAATGGCATACTGTAAGGCCAGTAGAGGGAGCCACATGAACGAAATCGTTTTTCATTCTTGACGCGGATACTTTTAGCTTCACAACAAAAAAAAAATTAATAAAAAATATCAATGTATGCTCATTTGATCGCATTTTTAAAAACGTACCAATAGATGGCCCACCCTGTATATACAGGGTGTCCTTTTTTAATTGACCATCCCACATATCTTTTGAATGCATGGAAAAATGGAGAGTTCTATTTAAAAAAAAAACATCAGTCACATTGACCTAACCTTGAGAAGGCCACTTAAGGTTGAATCAAGAGTACCATTTTATGTCTTCCTCGAAGTCACGAAATTGTTGTCTAAAGTATTTTTCCATAAAATCCATTGTTCAAGAAATTGAATTTGAGGTAGTCAATTAAAATGGGACACCCTGTATAGCTGATTCCATAACTAATCAGACAGCATCAAAAATTGCATATACGATTTTTCATAATCACATCAGTTCATGTAGATTAATAGAACAGGTAAACTAAATTTAAAAAGTTCTCTATCATTTTGCAAACTTCGTAGTTGACATTTTTCTACAGATTACCGAATCCGCATGGCCTGCCGCCAAGTGCACACCTATTTGTCGTGGTTACTACATTCGCGGGGAACGGAGATTGCCTGATAAGCGCGCGTTTTGTGTCATGTGGCCCATGTCGTGCGGGTGTTTATCAGGCAGTCCCCACTCCCCGCGTGACTAGTGACTGCGACCAATGAGCCGACAACTTCTGCAGATTGGGCGGATACATGCTTATTTAGTGAATTTGAGAAATTAATATTTCGTTCTTGCTTTATCAGCCGATGCGGTTATTTCGAGAAACCTTGCAATACGCAATATAAATGTAAGTTTGCGCGCGCGCGCACATACACCTGACTAAAAAATACTTTTGTATCTTTTCACGAAAGGATATATGGATGGAAAAAGAATTTTGGACAACTCATTTGAAAATGCAATAATAAGATGAAAGAAAATCAAATAATTTTGATACATTTTGATTTAACATTCTACTCATTAAAATATGTATATCTAGTCCTTGTCATTTGATTTTTATAAGCTTCCTTCTTATTATCATTTCTTAAAATTTTACATTTTAATAATAATTGCTATTAATTTAATAAATTGCTATTTTTATAAATATTTCTTTCAAATATAATGTAGATAAATATGTGAAACATAACTTATTGTCCCGGACTTTGCACTCGATCACGGGCTGCGCGCGGAGAATCACTGCGTGATTTGTTTATATTGTTGCTATCTCACTTCAGCAAGCATTTGATTCATATGCATACTTGTCCTCCGCTCGCGGCCCGTGGTCGAGCCTTAAAGTCCGGACCCCGGGCCCTACTAATTAATGAGAACTTTTTCGAATCATAGCTGGATTGTCTCAGCTGACTTGTGTATGTATATATATATACACATACATATATATATATATATATATATATATATATATATATATATACAGATCGCAAGCATTCCCGAAATTATAAGCACTTTCTGTGTGTGTATGTGTTTTTAGCAACCAATATAAATGTATGTCACATACTTGCCAGCGTCCTGTACGTGAAATATTTTGATTTCTAGTATAAAAAAGAGAGAGCGAGCGAGTGAATGAAGAGAGAGAGAGAGAGAGAGAGAGAGAGAGAGAGAGAGAGAGAGAGACCGATGCTTTACATCTGTTTACTTCTTCAGTATAATAATTTAAAATAAAACAAAATGGAAGGAACACAATAGTATTATTATGTCGAATATTTATAGCTTGTTGTTAATCTATTCAATTAATTATAACGAATGCAATATATAAAAACTAATACAAATATAGCGAAAGTTTGTTAAATGTACAGTAGCGAGCATGTAACATATGATTTTTATGCAAATCCTTTCTCAAATGAGGACAGACTAACCTTTTCAACCATTCTCCCTTTCTGGCCTTTCTCTTAACAGACAGGTAGTATTTTATTATTATAATTTCCATTTTTGAAAAACAAAAAACACACACTATAACACTACTACGCTTCACTTTTTAATGACACTGATATGGGGCAACGATGTGGACGCGAGTAACAGTAGGGATAGACTTGTTTTGCGTCATTGTTTTTCTTTTTGCGCGCAACATCACTCATAATGGTTTACGCGTAATAGATAATATCAGCGCACAAGAGAGTCCATTTACTTTTCAGATGCCGATACTACTGCGATGATACGACGTGAATATAAAGATGTTTCTAGATTGTCGAGATTAATCTCGATAATCTAAATGAATCTTTAAAAAAACGCGTGCATTTTTACAAACATATATCGAAATATTTTTAGACAGAATACATTATTTCTATTCAAGAAATAAAATATTTAAATTTTATATAACGTCTTTTGGATTTGAATCTTGGTATTTGCAAAAATTTTTTAAATGTACTGTGACGTGACATTTTCACAAGGGCCGCATGGCCTAACCGAACAGTGCGGTCTAGCGTCCTGAGTCCTTCCATATTTTAGGGGGCGGACGCACCTGCGCTTTTTCCGCGACATTATTTGCGTGTCTTACGCGTTTCCGTTGCCGTTTTCGTTTCCCTTTTTCTGTGTATTCCCGTACCGAGAGTTATAGAGGCCGACGACTCCCGCGATCTTGACAGACACCGCCTTACCGGACTGTGAAGAGAGAAAAAAGAGGACGGCCAAGAATGGGAGTCGAGTGACGACCGCTGCTGATGGATCCGCCGGGGCGCACGACACCCGACTCCAGGTCGCACGTAGGTGATATCATTCATTTTTACGTCCTCTTTGTTGTCGCAAGGCATTTTCTATCGCATTCTCTTCCAGGCACAAGGCGGATCGAGAATTGGGATGGCAGGACGAGGATGGCCACTCTACGCCCCCCAAGGACGGCGAGAGCCTTGAACAGGCGCCTCGAGGCCACGAGGCCCGAAAAGATCCTGCGGCCTCTCGAATTTCACGCGCCAGGACATGCGACACGAGCATGACGCGGTTCCCGCGATTAGCGAAGCCACGCGCCAAGCACGATAAGGCCCCCTCGGGATAATGAACCCTGCGTGTCCCCGGGAGGATTAGCGCCCGGCACTTGTGCTGTGGCCTGCTTGACGAGACACATGGAAGTACGCAACAGAGATAGGAGCACTTTGGAGACGACGCGCACCTGCGGGGAGTCACGGTGAGACGAGCGTCATTGTACAGTTGTCGGTTTCCGGGAGGCGTAGTTCTATCGTAATCGTATCAGGCGTATTACAGTGAGCGCACGTGGCATTGCATTAGATTTCCGCGGAATTCAAGTACGCGTGTCGTCTTCCGGAACGGTCCCTTATCGTCGGGGAAATCCTACTGCGTCCGTCAAGGCCACAGTTCGCGTCATTCGTTGTAAATTTTTGTCGCGGACCATGTTTTGTATCGTAACGTATCGAGGATCCGTACTGTAGTATTGTCGCGTATCTTGTTTTGGAAGCCTATAACGTAAAATCTGCATGTCTATTAGAGCGTCGGCTCTCTGTGTCATAGCAATTAATGATAATTTATGATAGCAATTCGTAATTGCGCATATTCCGTCGTATCGAGATTGTGCAGTGTCGGGTTCGCATATATTCTATCTTTCTCTGAACCTCGGCTGAGCGACGCGAAACCCCGCGAGCGCGCACGAGGTCACGCCGTGTCCACGCTACAATCATTGCCGAATCCCATAGTATTTTCGAGGCAGTGAAGTCTTGTTCGTATAATTTGCGAGAGTATTCCTGGGAGCATGTCGCAGGAATCTAACGAAATTGGTACGTCTAGCGTAAAGCATCGGGGCCTGTGTGAAGCTGTGTTATCGCGCTCGATTAGAGCTTGTCGTCATGATTTTGTCGGCAGATGTAAATGCAAATCGAAGACTTATTAAATATACTTGTTACTTTTGCTATTCTTGATTCTTGTGTGCTTTATTGTCGTCCCTATTCGCTCCTCCAAACGATCCGCTATCCTCGATCACGAATCGCCCCCTCTGCCATTTCTGAGGCTGAGCTACCGGTTGAGAGCCCGTCGACGTTCACAGCTCGTCCGGATATTGCATAAAGAAAGTATCGCATAATTTTAAAAAAGAGTGGCACACTCGCCCGTACCTGGCGCCCAACTATTGTTTTGTGATTGTGTGTCGCTCTTAAAAGCGGCCGCGCGAAGACACATTTCTGTCGCGTCTCGTAACGATACCCGTCATCCGATTGCATAGGAAAATCTCAGCTGTGAATGCGCGACGAAGTTGCGCTACGCTCGTGAGTGCGGTTGCAGTACATACATTAATTATTAAATGACATTATGAATAAATAAAAGAGCGTTTATATCAGTTTTTATATTTTTTCGAATTTTTTTCAATAAAAAGTTTTAAAAAAGTTACAGTAAAGAATTAATAAGAGAATAAAGTAAATGCATAATATTTTTTTATACTTAGATATACATTATGGCATATAATAATACTATATTATTTAAATTCCTTGGAATTTTTGGTTTCATGTTTGAAAATGAAATTAAAACTATAAAAAAACATAAAGCGAGGTAGACAGTGACAAGGTTTAATAGCTCTGACATTTATATCTTAATATGTTATTAAAAAAAATTAACACTTAATTTAATGTGGTGTATGTCACTTTTAACAATTTTCTAGTTTTTGAGAATGTAACAAATATGTTCTTATATTCATTGAATTGTTGATTTATTCAATCCAAAGATACCGAAGAGTCCGCGATGATATTTGAAAATTGTTTAATTTTGAAATAAAAATTGTGACATTGAAATGTAAATAGTAATGTGCACTTGTTTATAATAAATATTATTTGTTTATATATCATAAGTTTCTTCTTTAAGATATGTCGATTGTCTGATTATTCCATTTACCAAATTTGCTTCATTATCAGAATTTTTATTCAGAAATTTTTGCCTTTCTTATTTGTCAATTGAATAAAATGATTCGATATTGTGTGTTTGTGTATGTTTATTCTTCCTACAGTTGTTTTGTTTAAATTACTAGTTTGGTTTAAATTTTAAGACTTAAAAGTACCAATGCTCGGAAATAGTTACATTTTGGGGCCGACTTTTAAAGCTTACTTTTTTCGATTGCTTATTATACATATAGGGGAGTTACTATAGGGGTAAGTAGAATAATCGAGGCTAAAAACAAAACATGCGAAACACGCGTAAACTGCGCTGAGCACGTAGCAGCGATTGTCGCTAAGTCTGCTGTAACATCTTGTTGCAAACATATTTATGATAGAAATTATGCCACAATTTTAATAAATCGTACACTTAAGTAAATATTTTTATTCTTAAAGTTTTTGTTTTACAATCGCATATGATTCTGAGACATTTGATTTTTACTTAGATAATAAGTGTAATTCTTGCTTAATAAAATCTAACAGATTTTTTTTGTTTATGTGTCTTTGTTATTATTAATGTTTTTAAAAAATGAACGAATGGGGATAGTAGACTACCACAGCATGGAACAATATACTCGTAACTCATTTAGTGACGATTCTTATAGTGCTCATTCAAAATTTTATTTCTTTAAAGAGATTTTCCTCAAAAATATATGATAAAATATATGGTTATAAATTTTTAGTTCCCTCATGTCCAATCTTTCTCAAAAACTAGGCTTATTCGAAGTGTTTTTGCACGAAATGAACAAATTTTACAAAAAGAAGCATTATTTGCCCTGCGAAGAGAAAGTTTGTGTTTAAAATATATTTTTATAAAAATTTTATTAATATGTAGCCAAAGATGTAGCTTAAAATACATTAATCTTTATTTTAACAATCTTAGTCAAATTACCCTAATCACGGGGCTAGTCGAATCAGATAGAATGCATTAGAAAAAATGCATTTTTTTTATATTAGTTATCAGTTTTTCCTTATTATTAAAAAATTATTAGGTAGTCAAATGTATGTAGTAACTGGTGTAGAATTCATTTTTGCGATAAGTAATAATCTTAATTTTGTCTGTAAAAATTCGAAACTGAAAAATGAGTCTATTAGCCCCGGTCTCCCCTATCTCTCGACGCTCATCAACCGAGCCGCTACGCCGGATCATGATATACTTGTACATGTCTGAGGAGCGTCGCACTCTAAGAAATACGCTGCGACCGTACTCCTTCCACCAAATGATCATTACTTTCTTTCCTACATAATTATAATTTTATTAATTAAATCAAACTTTCTTCTATTAAAATATATACATATATACACATTTTACAATATTTTTATTGACAATGATATAATTATTACGACACGATAATTATAATGAACAATAACTTTCAATATTGGAGAGTTTTTGCAAACCGTTTATCTAGATATAGTGAACGTTAAGGGTATCGATCAAGTAACTTCTTCTCTAGAGCGAAAATGTGAAAAATTTTATGTATATGCATGTACACATACACACATATATACATAAAATTTTCACTTTTCACATTTTCGCCCTAGAAAAAAGAGATACATAATTGATACCATGGTCACGTTATCTTCTTCTTAATGAATAATTAAAAAAAGGAAGATTATAGCGTTTATTTTTACCGTATCTGGATCCACGTTATTGTAAAAACTCTGTATGTGTTATCTTTAAAATTTTATTATTGATGCGCCTTTTAAGCATTCTCCAGGTTCTTTTCACTAAAAAATAATATAAACAGACGATCAGATGTATGACGTGGTAAAGTAAAATTATGTATTACATTCTGTGGCACAAAAGCGTGGCCAGTAGCTGTTTGAAAGAAACCAAATGTATC
Source organism: Acromyrmex echinatior (assembly GCF_024713525.1). NCBI lineage: Eukaryota > Metazoa > Arthropoda > Insecta > Hymenoptera > Formicidae > Acromyrmex > Acromyrmex echinatior. Next base: position 566,280 of record NC_141854.1, read on the forward strand.
ATAAAAATAATACAGTAATATTTTAAAAGTACATTACACTCAATAAAATGTATTTACTTATTAATATGATGTTCACCATTATTAAGAAATAACAATTATCACCATTATTAAGAAATAACAATAATGTAGCATATTTCTTATACTGCGACGCTCCTGAGATGCACCTCCATGTGCGATTCAGCAATTAGGTTGTCGAGCGTTGAACGGTTATAAGGCGGTTATAAGGGAAAAGTAGTCAGCACTTCAGAAATTGGCTCAAAATGCAACTAATTCCGAGCACACTGAAGGATACATATAATTTCTTTAATTTATAATATTCAATGATCCTTATTCAATAATCTGTAATCGTCGAAGATAAACTTCTTTTGTGTATAATTGAGTATATGGGAATATGTTCCGAATACCAATTCATTTCATCTCCGAAGAGATTTAGTTCTTTAAATTACGATTAAAAGAAATGTATATGACAAAAAATGTATATGCGTGCGTGCGCGCGTATATATATATATATATATATGTATATATATAGAGCTATATTGTGTTAAATATACTTAAAAATATACATTACAAGTTATGTATATGTATATATATATATATATATATACATATACATAACTTGTAATGTATATTTTTAAGTACATTTAACACAATATACTTAAAAATATACATTACAAGTTATGTATATGTATATATATATATATATATATATATATATATATATACATATACATAACTTGTAATGTATATTTTTAAGTACATTTAACACAATATAGCTACAAAATTTGAAAATAATTTGGACATAATGCAAGCATGTATTTAAATAATTATATTTGTATGTAATTATATATTATGACACAGTAATTATACATTTTTCCGTTCTTTATCTTAATACTTTATCCTTTACTTTTATATTTATATTATATATATATTGCGTATTTTACTATAATCTATATATGAGATGGGATTATTCCATCAATTTCAACTTAAAGTGATATTAAAATTTGCATGTCTCACTCAATTAAATTTCAAACATGATTCATTACTAAATATAATGTAACCTCTTGTGAGCATAAAAATTAACATACAACAGAGAACAATATTACATAAATATCTAAACTGAGAGTGTACATGATACGAGTTATCAAAATCAGTAGGATTCCTCTCTTATTGAGGATCTTAAATCCCCAATATATTCAATGGTATTATTAATAAGTCTGTTCTTTTTAACTGAAGTTCTTGCACGGTTTTCGTTTTTACTCATTCATCTTAAGATGTCATGAATTAGAGGGCCGTCTTAAGACATTAAGCATTTTAAGACTTTTACTTAAAGCTGGTTTTACATTAATCGCGTCGCAAGCGTGTTGTAAGCGAACAAATCCATGTTATAAATACAATATATAGGGTGAAGCATTTGATAAACAACAAGAATAAGATGATTCCATGAACGTTGTGAGCATCAACCTCAGCCTTCAGGGCCGTTAATTCTATATTGCCGTCTTCCATTGATCTGAAAGAAGATCATGAATAATAACTTTAATTATACAATTAATATTAATTAAATATATAATTTTGTTATAATAAACGTCTACTTACACGTCTAAGTCGAATAAATCGGACATTTTTGTTTTTATCATGAGTCATAATAGTGATAACAAGATTGTCAAATGAATCGGGTTAATATCGCCACCTACGAAGTTTTTCATAGACAAAAGTCGCCATTTTATTGGTTTTACCAACAAAGGCTGTATTCCAAAATTCACTGCCAGTATTGAAAATTTACGTTATTATATACGTTACTATATATTAATGTACTATATTTTCAGCAGTGGCAGTAAATTTTAGAACACAGCCAAAATCGCCAAATTTTAGTGAAATGATGCCATAAAATTTTCGTCAACAAAATTATCATATTTTGAGAACTTATATTTATAAATATAACTGGGCCCCTATTGAGAAACATTAAAGCCATTAGAAGTCTATTCGCATTGCTTGCATTTTTTTACTCAACATCTTCGCTTTCTCTTTTTTCAACTCCCAAATATATATTTACTCATTTTAAGTGCAAAAATATGTAGGGATTTGGAATAACGCAAACAGACCCATTGAGAACTTTTACATTAAAATAAGAAGCTGAATTCGATTAGGTTATACGTAAAAATTGTATATATAAAAGAATTGTAAAAAGTGCAGTGTTTTTCTTTATCTTATAAATATAAAGGCAGCAAACAGAACAGAAACAGGACACGTATTATGGAATTATTGAACTGTTTGGAATGGATTCCGATCGGAATTATTTCGTTTTCTATAGAAAACACAATATAAATCTAGGAAATAATTGAACAATTCCGATCAGTATCTTTTGGATGCGCATACATATGCAGAATATGCAACAACCACAATGTCTCATGAACATTCGCGATCTAATTTATTCCGTTAGATTAAAAAATATAAATCAATTCCAGCCCTAGTTTAACTTATAGGTTAAACAAAGACACCTATCGTGTAGGTGACACGGACTATAGAGAGTCTATAATCAGAGAGTCGCCAACTTGACATTTGACCCGAATCGCTCGCTAATTGGTTCAGGGCGCGAAAAGATTAGAGTGATAAAAGCCGTAACTTGCATCATTGTCACTCTAATTTTTTCTAAGCCTTACGTACCCTGAGCCAATCACGAACGGTTTGAGTCAATTTGGCAACTCTCTGGTTAGGCTCTCTATCACAGATTATGGATTAAACGTATGGTATATAGAGGCCCAATGGCTACGTTTAATCCGCGACTTATATGGTAAGTATCTTTGTTTAATCTGTTGTATAGGTCGCGGCCTAAATACACGGTGTAAACATAGCCAATGAGCAACGCGAGATTATTAGTTATATTGTATAATTCATAGTCATGCTAAATGTTATTGAAAATAGAGATTTATGACATCGATTATAGCGCGCTTGTTAGATATAATTTTTATATGTTATAATATGTACACTAATAAACTCTTGAAATCACGTTTGACACTTACTTGACAGTTAATGTTGCTCCACATTTCGAAAGGTGCGTTCGGGGAGATGTTATTAGTGCTATTTCTGTCATTCTACCCTTGTATTACGTCTAATAAACAACGAAGATAGAGTGACAGAAGTAACGCTAATAGCGTCTCCCCGAACGCACCAAAAATGAAGCGCGAAGAAAGAAAAAGACACATAGCGGGATCTGATCGTAGCAACATTATTCATTTCTTCACAGTTGGCAGGCCTGCTACCTCCACATCCTCCACTCGCAAAAGGGGCATGGTTTATCTAAACTGAGCACACTATGTTAATCCCTTCACCATGATTTGCAAAATGATTGACTATATTGATTTGATTGATTTTTGATGATTTTGAGAAGATCGAGTGAAAGATTTTGTAATTTTCATTAATAAAAGTAATACAATACGTTTCTTCGTAAATGTTTGTTTTATTAAATTTGATTATATAGTTCTTAAAAAGAGTAACCGCGTAAAAATCATTCGTTCTTTGGGTCCTCAATTTTAGAATTGAGTTGTGTCAAATTATACCTTATATTTAGACATTAATCACAATTAATATCTCATTGTAGTGTATCATTTAACACATAGTTCAGTCTAATTCTTTCAGTCCAAAAATTGATGGCCTAAAAATGGAGGAAAAAACTTTTTTTGCGGTCACTTTTTATTATTTGTAAATGTAAAGGTATATAAAGTTCATATTGTTATTTTAATATTATAATTTTATTACTATTATATTGATTAGGTGAAGATCTCTGAATCTTTATATATTAACATTGTATTTTAACATTGAATCTTTATAATTTTTAACTTTTCGTGCAAAAATATGAGTATTAAAAGTTATTAATATTAATTTTATGAATAATAACGATGCAACATCTTCCTTTAATATAAGTGAAATGTTTAAGATTTTTAATTGATCATCCTCTTTTTTTTTTTTTGGTAACGGAGGGGAAATGCCTGACGCATACCCCGGGCCTCGGGGGAGAGCCCGGGGTTATGTGGGGCTTGCACCCACTAAAACCTCTCCGGGTGTCCTTACCAGGCCAGCTGAGGGGCTCCCAGGAACGCGTGCAGCATACTTCTGGGAGCCCCTCTGGCCAGTCGGCTTTGGTTGGTCGACATTCTTTCCCGCCTGGGGTTTCGTCAGAAACGACTCCGGGCGGTGCGAAGCATTGCCTGTCCGATTCGGGCGCTGGGGGGGGACACCACGCCCGCCGCCCCGTTTGTTGTTGGGGGGCGGAAGTTGGAGATCCCGGCCCCCGCCAGGATCCCCAGTCCCCCAACGGGCGCCAAAGGACTTGAAAGTTTTGGCGCCCCTCATGCCTTGGCGCCGCAAGAGACATTCTCGCGGCGCACCCCCCGCGCGCGGCGGTGCAGGGCTACTGGCCCTGGCGCGCATTCGACGCGCCCGGGGGATGATGAGCCACTACATCCCGCGCGCAGGGGGGTTAGCTAATCCGTCCAGCGGCGGTGCGACCCTAGGATCGGCAATCCGCCGCCGCTTCACAGCGCCCCGCGTCCGAGACGCGGGATCGTCGTTGATGACGGGGGTGGAGGAGGAGGGACCGCCAGCCCCGCCACCCCCACATACGCCCCCGTCATCTTCCTGCTCGTTCACCTCAGATATGGGGGGAGGAGGTCGCCGCCGTTTTCGCCCCGTGGGGCGGTCCCGGCGGCGAATATGTGCGAGCGGCCCGGGGCGCGAGCGACCCGGCTGAAACCGGCGCCCGCGTTGTCCCCCAATACCATCATCTCGCCCATCTCCCCCCCATCCATCACCCCCGCCGCCCGGGCAGGGGATGGGGTGGCGGAGGAGGACCTCGGCCACCCGGGGTCCGCTCTCGCAATCTTTCTGCCTCCTCCTTCTGCGACATCACCCGTTCGCAGAAGGAGGAGAACGCCTTTCATGCACTCTCCCCGCCGACTATCGCCCTGACGATAGCCGGCAGGGAGAGATCTCCCCCTATCTCTTGGACCAAGACACCGCGCTCGGCCGCCCATGCCGGGCAGGCTTCGAGCGTATGCTGCGCGGTGTCCCGTGCCCCGTCGCAGTGGTGACAGCGTGCGGTCGGCTCCTTACCAATGCGACACAGGTACTCCCCGAAACATCCGTGTCCGATGAGCACCTGCGTCGCGTGAAACGTCAGTCCGCCCCATCCCCTGCCTACCCATTCCTCGAGGCAGGGGAGGATGGCCTCCACGGTCCGGACGCCCGTTGTTCTCGAGAGTGGCGCGCCACTCTCTAAAGACCCGCCGACGGGCGTTCCCTCTCAGTCGGTCTACGGTCCACGGGGTTGCGACCCCCCCGAAGCCGAATGGCCTTCACCCTGGTGTAAGTCTTCGCCAGGGCGTCTGCCACGTACTCGGCCGGGGGAATCCCCGCGAGGACCATGGCGGCGGCGTACTACACTGTCCTATAGGCCCTGCAGATCCTAAGGGCCAACCGCCGTTGCACGCTGTGCAACCTCTCCTGTATACGGCGGTTGGCCAGGGCCCTCTCACTCCATACCGGGGCCCCGGAAAAGACAGGACGGCGTGCATGTACGCACGCCTGACCGACTCGTTCGGACCGCGAAAGTTGGGCATGAGGCCGAGCAGAGCGTCTGCCCGGCGGCCCAATCGCGGGGCTAGTCCGTCAAAGTGCTCGACGAAACCTCAGCGACCATCCAGGGTGAGGCCCAGATACTTGATAGTGGGCCCTACCGGGACGCGGACGTCGTCCACCACGATATGTGCCCGAGGGGGCACCCCGCTCTTCCCGTCGTGGAAGAATATTGTTTCCGATTTTGCGGGGGCCACCCTCAGGCTCAACTCCTTAATGGAGCCGACCACACACGCCACTGCGACGTTCACCGTTCCCACGGCTCTCTCCCAGGTCGTGCCCCCGGCCATCACTAGCGTGTCGTCCGCGTAACAGACGACGTGGCAGCCGGGGGGTAGGGCCGCGCGGAGAATGTAGTCGTATGCGACGTTCCAGAGTAGGGGTCCCAACACGGACCCCTGTGGAACGCCTCACGACACGTCCCTCCGCTGCTGGAGTCCCATTTTATCGTGGAACTCCAGCTGCCTGTCCCGGAAATAGTCCTCAACAATGGCGACCAAGTAGGGGGGCAAAAGATGGTGTTCCCTCATAGCCTCCACTACCCGGCCCCACGGGACGCTGTTGAAGGCGTTGGCGATGTCGAGAGATACCGCCAACGCCACCTCCCCACCCGCGATCATCTGCTCCGAGAGGGATCGAACCTGCCTGATGGCGTCGATCGTCGACAACCCCTCTCGGAAGCCGTACTGACCGCGGGATAGGTTAGGACCATCCGGGACAGGTGCCGGACGATGCGGTCAGCGATGATGCGTTCCAACAGTTTTCCCACATCGTCCAGTAGGCAAATCGGCCTATAGGCGGAGGGACTTTTCGCTGCTTGCCCTCTTTGCGTAGGAAGACAAGCCTGGCCCTCTTCCATGACCTGGGAAATACACCTTCTCTGAGGCAGCTAGTGTAGAGCTGTCTCAGGCGCTTTCCAACGATGGGAGCCGCGGCGAGTCACACCCTTCCGTGAACGCCGGAGGGTTCGGGCGCCCGCGGTCTCCCTCTCAGACGGGCGAATGCCCTCACCATCTCCCCCCTGGTGACGCTCAGTTCATCCGTTCATCTGGACGGTGGGCCTGTCCTCTCGGAGATGTCCTTTTCCCTCGTGGGAAAGAGAGCGGCCACTATATCCTCTAGGAACTGAGCGTCCAGGGTTTCCGTTATCGGGGGGGGGGGGGGCACGGACAAAGCGTCTTCGTCACTATTTTGTAGGGCTCCCCCACGGGTCCCTGTCCAGGGAAGAGAGGAGCTCCCGTCATGCGTCGGCTTTCGCTCTTCTTATGGCCGCCCTGAGGGCGCTTGTACATTTCGCCTGGACGTGGCCAGCTTCCAAGCACCGGAAGCATTGGAGGCTCCGGGCCGGCAGCAGAGCTACTCTGCAGCTCGACCACTCCACCTTGACACGTGAGGCGGCCACCAATTGTTTGGCCGCCTCTACGGGGCACCGCACCCAGCAGGTACCCAGCCCGTTGGGGGCCCTGCTGACTCCTCCCACCTTAAATTCCGGTGGGAGTCGCTTGCAGGCCCTCGCCAGATCCTGCGTCACCTCGGTGGGGGTGGCCGAATCGTCGAGTCCGAAGACCCGGATCTCGGCCGTCTTCGATGGGCGGGATACTCTCACGTCGTCCCTGTTCGCGAAGACGGCCGTTAATCTCTCGGCTAGCGCGTCTGCCTTGACTCGGCTCTCCGGGCCCCTAACCTCCCATATGAGAACCCCTGTGATAGCCCTCCTGGGACGGAAATCGTCGATCTCCACGTCCTTAAGAGAGATCGACGCTTTTCTCACCACCTCTTGGTAGGTGATGGGATCGGCACATGTTATCGTTATAGCCGCCGAGCTGGGCGATCTAAGCTTCGAAGGGGGGGCTGGCGTCTTAGCGGAGGCTTTGGGGGCCCCTGCGACGCTCCCCTTTCTCGCTCTCCCGCCTGCTTTCCCACCGCTTCGGGTCTTAGGGACAGTGACCGCAGGCGCTTTGGCGCTTTTAGGCGGTGCAGTCTCGTTCTTCTTCGCTGCCTTGACGGCTGCTCTCTTAGCCGCCCTCGAGATAACCTGCGCCCAGGTCGCCTCGTTGTCGTCCGCCGGACGCGCTCCGTCTCCCGCTGTTTGGGGGACATTGGACGTGGACGGCGACCTGTCCCTACTCGCGGCGGGAGGGGGCGCGTTGGGTGCACTCCGTCTCGCTTTAGGGGCGACCTTAGTCGCCTTTTTTGCCGGTTGGGTGGGAGGCTGGCTGTTCCGCGCCTTTTGGGCCGGCGCCGTCGTCGGGACTACCCCCATCTCCGTCAGGAGGCGAGGCAGGAGCCGCACGAAGATTCGCTCCATCCTACGGTCCTCGTCTTCTCCATCACTCTTCCTCTTTCTCCTCCTCGCAGGGGATGTTCCTCCGGCGGGTGCGACCCTCCTATCCGTCGCGGTCGACAGGGGATTCATCTGTTTCGACACCCCTTGGAGAGGAGGCCTGAAATATGGTGTCTCCAGATCCTCCTCCGTGACCGCGACGCGACGTGACTCCTCCCTCTCCGCGGGAGCTGTCCGTCCACTCCGCGTTCTAATGGGGCTGCGGGCGCCGATCGAGCTTTCGAGACCCGACCGTTCCATGGTCGAGTCCCACACTATATGATGCCCCGTCCCTACCCGATGCCGCTGTACAACGGAAGGTTGATCTGCCCCTGTCCCTATTTCGCTCAAGGAATGTGTTTCTGGAGCGGAGGAGGACCAGCTCTCTCTCAAGCTTTCGTTTCTCCTCCGCCCAGGTTCCGAATCCAGAACGGTCAGCGCCGTCGACCGCCAGGTCGCCATCACTCGCCCTCGTTACCACCGAACTGAGGGCTGCGGACAACTTAGTGTATGCCCTCCACAAGTCCCTCACTATATCGCCTCACTATATCGCCCTTAATATTCTTGGACTTTTCGACGGCTTTGGCAATTGTCCCCAACTCTCGCGTTGCCACAGCGGCAATCGCGCACAGGGGCTGCTCGTCGTACTCGAGGGTGAGTTCCACTGCCTTCTCCCTGGCTCTCCTGGCGGACGTGGATGAAGAATCCACTTCCGGGTTTATAATGGCCCGGTGGTTCCTTCGTAATTGTCGGACCTTGGCCTTATCGGCCTTTTTCGCCCGGGCCTCTGCCGTAAATTTCCCGACGTGCTCAGGGTTCAGGGCCGGCTTGCCTCTGGATCTTTTACAGGGTGGGCCATCTATTGGTACGTTTTTGAATTTCGTCGTATGGCAACACCGAACGAGCTACAGACCCGAAATTTTGACAGTTTATTAGTCATACCGTCCGCGGCACGAAACAACATGTTTTCTCTTGAAGAGCGTTTTGAAATTTTAAAAACTTATTTTCAAAGTCAGTGTTGTGTCGCCGAAACTGTACGAATTTTGAAAAGAAATATGGGTCGTGATAGAGCACCCACCGAAGGAGCTATACGCAAATTGGTGAGGAAAGTTCGTGAGAAAGGGATGTTAGTGGATGACATTATATTACGACTGTTTTGAGTGAAATTGGCGCCGAGGTAGTCCAAAATGTCATTAATAATTGGGGTGACCGAATGGCATACTGTAAGGCCAGTAGAGGGAGCCACATGAACGAAATCGTTTTTCATTCTTGACGCGGATACTTTTAGCTTCACAACAAAAAAAAAATTAATAAAAAATATCAATCTATGCTCATTTGATCGCATTTTTAAAAACATACCAATAGATGGCCCACCCTGTATTAGATTCCCCCTCGGAGTCCGAGGAGGACAACAAAAATTCGGCCGTCCTTTTGCGGCCCTCGCGGCTTTCGCCTTCGAGGGACCTCAGCGAGACCGTTGAAGCGACTTTCGAGAGGCCTCCCTCCGAGGGGGCAGCATCAGCGCGGGCCCCGACCTTGCTGCAGGCAGGGCCGGGACGCGATCTGCGAAGATCCTCGCTCACTGTAGAGCGATCCTCCACCTCGACGCTCTTCTGCGAGCGTACCTCCTTCATGTGTTTGGATTGAAATTGACATTGTAATGATGCCCACGGCCCGCAGCGGCTCCACCAGCCAGGGTGTACCCTCACCCCTCCCCTGGAACACCAGGAGAGGGGGCCCCGAGTTCCCCCGGGGGGCTGGCATATGGCTCGGGTCCCCGGAATGTGTCATCGGGGACATTGGCCTCCGGCCCCTTACTCCCCGTGAGCGGATGTGGTGCGAGCCCACTCACGAGTTTCAGGGGTCCCTCGTCTCCGATTTCAAGGGCACCGCTGCGGGTGGCGCCACCCGGGGCGGCCCCGCGGACGATTCAGGTCATGGAAGCGGCGCCCCTTCCGAACCCTAGCCGCCGTAGCGACCAGTGATGATGTGCGCCGCCCGGTGTCCCGCTCAGTGATGCGAATTCCGGGCCGCTTGCAGCACGCGATCAGCGCCACCGTTCGGCGGCCTGGCGCAACCGGTAGCAACACAAGCATGAGCCCGTGTCCGTGTGACTTCGTTAGTTAGAAGCGTGCCGACTATTATCGCTCTGTCCTTTTTGCACTACGTTCTTATTGCCTGCCTTGTCGGCACACTGAGAACGAGAGAGAACATTGTTTCACTCAAGCGAGCGTCGAGCAACCGAAATATGCTTTCTCGGCCTCTCGGCTCTCGACGTCAGGCGTGTATCAGGAGACATGGGAACATTCTAAATAACATAAGTTTTAATAAATTGTAATAAATTGTAATATACCCCTCCCAGAATATTATAAATCGTGTCAAAACGCGATAATTGACAGGAGATTAATTGTTTATGATTTTCCATTCGTATTATGTACTACGGTCATAAATTCAATCTGCAAGAAATTGGCGTGGTCGAGCGCGTAAGGTGTGAGATCGGAAATAAGTATTATAATTAGTAGTAAACATATGTATTAGATCAAGTATATTTTCATATAATTTTTGAAATTATTGCTCGTATGTGTAATTTTGAAGCAATAGTTGTAGGAAAAACCCGATTCGCTTTTCAATAGGCAAATAAAAAATTATTTTAAAATTACACAACATATGAAGGCTTTCAATAATACACTACAAAATTATATTGGTATCACCTTTATTTATATTATTAATAATCTCGTTTTCAAAATTTTGTTCATTAACAGAATTTTAAATGCGGATGTGATGGTTAGAAAGAAACATTTTATACAAAATATTGATCGACACAAAGCGTATTTGTCATAAACGCAACATCATTAAACATGTTTTTTTTAACAATAGAAGTCAAAACGTGGTTAAACTTAAACAATGTGATTGAAAAGACATACACCACGAGCGCAAGATGTTAGTAGCGAAATATTTATATTTTAATAGATTACCATAGAATAAAAACAATACAATAAAATAGACCTCATATATCAGGCTATCTTTAGTATTACAAAATTAATGTGTGTTATAACTTTCATACATGTTGAAAACATCTAATTTCGAATAAATTTTATTCACGTTATAATAATGAGATAAAATATTTTTCACGCTCAATTACAATTATATTTTCGAAGAGCTTGACGCTCAGGTTATAAATTTTTTTAGTCCATAAAATCATGTCAAATACTCCAGATGTCAATTGTCGTTTTTTTGTCACAACAGTTAGTCGAACTTATTGAAACACATAATTTCCAGATTCTATTAAATGTGAAATTTATTGATAATATTAATAGCGCTTCAATTGAAAAAATTAATATAACTGTGATATATATATATATATATATAAATTATAATACCTGTGTTAACAATAAGTTCAGTTATGGAATCCAAGATTTGGAAAACTATATTGAACTGCTCAAGAGTCGAAAACAAAATATCTAACTCTAATCATGAAAGACGGTTTATATACAATTTTGTTTATTTATGAAGATTATTTCTGACGTTAGTTTCTTTTGAAAGAATGATTCTATATCTAATATCTGAATATCATCCCAATTAAATTTATGACAATATTCAAATTGATGTTGTGAGACCACATTGTGAGCACTATTTAATTTTTTAATGTTAGTTTTATGTTTATTTATTCCAGCTTTAACTTTCCTTTTAGTTTGGTCCACGTAAGAGAGATGTTTTTTTTATATGAATCTTTCATCGATTAAATCGAACACCATACATGTCGAATCATTATTTTTCCTACAATTTTTGATTTTAAGGTACACGAATAATTGCACTTATTATATATAAATATAACAAGAAAATATATTGACCTTATACAGATGATTAATTAAACTACTTGTATCACGAAAATATATTAAGAGGAAAAAAGGAAAAAAGGGATTTTCGCGTGAGACTACCAGCGTACTGTCCGCGCATTTTATTTACTCAGCCACATCGATTAAATGAGTTTGACGTTTATTAGTGCAATATAGAATCCATACGATGAACGCTCTCGTGTTTTCGTATTCTTAAGAATCTCGAGTTTTCGATGCAACGTGCGATATTATTATCAAATTAATCACTCTCCTTCTCTACTTTCCTATATATTTTAAACATTAATCGGAATAAAGTGAGATGTATTAGATATTATTATAGTGCATACTTCTACGAATTACGCAACATTCAAATTTGTGAATGTGAAAGTATCCACTCTACCTCACCAATATAATTTTGTAGTGTACAATTGAAAGCCTTCATATGTTGTGTAATTTTAAAATAATTTTTTATTTGCCTATTGAAAAGCGAATCGGGTTTTTCCTACAACTATTGCTTCAAAATTACACATACGAGCAATAATTTCAAAAATTATATGAAAATATACTTGATCTAATACATATGTTTACTACTAATTATAGTACTTATTTCCGATCTCACACCTTACGCGCTCGACCACGCCAATTTCTTGCGGATTGAATTTATGACCGTAGTACATAATACGAATGGAAAATCATAAACAATTAATCTCCTGTCAATTATCGCGTTTTGACACGATTTATAATATTCTGGGAGGGGTATATTACAGTTTATTACAATTTATTAAAACTTATGTTATTTAGAATGTTCCCATGTCTCCTGATACACGCCTGACGTCGAGAGCCGAGAGGCCGAGAAAGCATATTTCGGTTGCTCGACGCTCGCTTGAGTGAAACAATGTTCTCTCTCGTTCTCAGTGTGCCGACAAGGCAGGCAATAAGAACGTAGTGCAAAAAGGACAGAGCGATAATAGTCGGCACGCTTCTAACTAACGAAGTCACACGGACACGGGCTCATGCTTGTGTTGCTACCGGTTGCGCCAGGCCGCCGAACGGTGGCGCTGATCGCGTGCTGCAAGCGGTCCGGAATTCGCATCACTGGTCCCGCTTCGGAAGGGAGACACCGGACACAACTACTCGACGCCTCCCCCGGCCCCGACCTCGGAATACGTCCGAGTGGCCCGGAGGGGGCGGGGATCGCGCACCCTGCCTCGGAATACGTCCGAGCGGCCGCGCGACCCCCTGCTCCGAGAGAGACGGGTGGTTCCGCGACGGACCGAAGTCCGCGCGGTCCCGTCCTCCTCTACGGACAAAGTCCGCACCTCTCGAGGCGAGAAGTCCCCGGTGCAATGAGCCGAAGCTCTCGGAGACCCCATCCCCCTCAGTGGCATGAGCCAGCCTGCAGCCAGGAGCACCCAGCATACGGGCCAACCCGCCTTGCGGGAGCACCCGCTCGACACGTTCCACACCCGGGACCCGAGGAGACCACCCCAACCCCAAAACGAGGGGAGGGGAGTGCCGCAAGCGACACGTGGGGGAGCCCTCTCACCACGACAAGGTGGCAGCCCGCGAGAGGGTTAATTGATCATCCTGTATATTATGTGTGCAATAAAATATACTTAAACGAAAATTATTGCATTAGCAAATAAATCTCTTGTACAGTTATATATATAATATATTAGTAATATATTACTTGTATTTTCTGCAGTTATGTTTCAAAATATGATTTTCCAAACTGCAAGTTTAATGTAAATTAAGCGTTAAAAAATTTATCTGTAAAGAAAAATGACTTAATTTTGAAAAATAATATTTTACACAGTAGAAGTAAATAATGCTTAATACTTATATTTTAACTTAATTTTAAAATATATAATATAATATTAATTTATCAGATGTTGTTTTTTATATGTTTACTAAAGTACTATGATTTACTTTAAAAGTGGATAATTTTAAATAAATACATAAATTTTGTTTACTAATATATTTACTATATGTAACTACATAATAATTATGTATAAGAGATTTATGTGCTAATGGTAATAATTTATTTTCATTTCAGTGTATATTTTATTGCACATGTGTAATATATAGGGTAATCCACTTAAATTAAAAATTTTAATAATTCATTTATTTTTAAAAATATAGAAAAATGTTAAAGGAAGAAGTTGCATCGTTCAGCAGGACAATTATCAAGTCAATAGTTTAAAAGATAATTTATTCTAGTATTTTTAAATTTAATATTTCAGGGAATGAAAGAGGATTAAATTATGGACAAAAGTTCCTCTCAATTTTGGTTCAAATATTTACCGAGTTATTAACGATTAAATTTGATCAATCAGATAGCGCGCACCGGAGTATGCAGGAGCGTAGTTCTATTTCAATTGGCAGAATACTCTCTTACATAGGGCACGTTCTGATATTCACTGCCAATACTGAAAATCTATAGCATGTAACGTATATTGTATAGTTTCAGCATTGGCAGTGAATACATATAGTGCAGAACGCACCCATAGTAAACGCGAGAAATCCCATGGCATGCTACCCTTATGCCTACTTCGGCTGCGTTATCTGATTGATCAATTTCAATCAGTAATGGGTGCATTCAGTATGATGACTCATTGAGTGCTCAATGAGCTCTTGCATCTGATTGGTATACTAGGTGGGGTGAAAAGTAACCTCCCTGGGAATGAAAAAAATTTTTTTCTTATGCAGAATCTCGCCCAAAATATGGCGTGTTCGCTCAGTACTAATCTTTGTAGCATGTGCTAGCTCGCGCACCTTCACTTTCCGGTCAGCCAACACCATTTCATGTATTTTTTTGACATTTTCCTCGGTAACCGCATCGGAGGGCCTGCCGCTGCGGACTTCATCGGTAGTGGAGTTGCGGCCACCAAACTCTCGAAACCAATATTTGACGGTGTAATCTGACGGAGTATTAGCCACATAATATTTATCCAACTTTTCTTTTGTTTCCTTCGCCGTTTTGCCTCTCAAAAAATAATGTTTTATGAGAGAACGAAAATCATTTTCGCAAACACGTCAACAACAATCAGCTCTCAAAACAAAACTAAGGGCAGTATCGCACTGCCACTTGGCATGTCTGCCTAAATATGAACGGACTACAAGGCACCATAAACTTTTTTGCAGTAGTGGCGCATTCTGGCGGTCAAGGAGGTTACCTTTCACCCCATCTAGTATTCCGTTACATTTAAAAATAGAAACCAAACAGATAAAAGAGCTCTGACAAGGGATCATCTTGATTTGTACAACAAATTAATAAAAATCCTTGATATCGGTAATAGTTGATAGCATAAGATGTAAATTAAAGAAAAAGGCAAAAGCCTATAAGTCATAGGTTCCAAGAAATTTAGTGTATGCAATGCACTGGTAAACTTTTAGAACGGTTAATATCTCAAGAAATATTGATTTATCTAAACAATGTTTGAAACAAAAGTAATAGAATTTTAATCTTGGAATGACCTTGGATAGTGCTTTCAAAATCAACACAAAAATCTTAAACGGAACTTTCTATTTTTCCTAGCATATCTTCATTTATAGCTGATGTTGAAACGTTTCCACAACATTGATTACAAACCTTTTCTTTATAAGAACTTTCCGAGTTATGGCATTTGAAAGTTATAGTACCGTCGGCATAATCAAGATGCAGGTTGCACGATCGTATTTACACCCCTATTGTATGTGTGTTTAAAAATATAATGATTTATAAAGTAGAGTTAAAAAAAGAAAGCAGAAGATACAAAACGGATGGTATTAGTCGCGTAATACGGTAGACTTTGCTACTACTTTTGTTTAATTTTTTAGATAAATCAATATTAAGGATTTTTACTAATTCATACAAATCTAGTCCTTTGTGAGTAGTCATCGTACTGAATGTATCCAATAATTCGATAAATAATGGTCTGAGCCAAAATTGAGAAAAGAACTTGTAGTTCATAATTTCATTCTCTTTCACTCCCTGAAATATTAATTAAGTATATATAATCGATAAATTTTTGATATTTATTGATTTCGGGTATTTTCTAATTATACACAACTTATTAAGAAAATGACAATTGTGAAATGTCAAATGAGACGAGTCATAGTTCTTTTGGAAGGAAAGAATAACTAAAAGTATAGAAAGATTAGAATGAATGGGTCTTAGTTTAAAAAAAAAATTATAATTAAAGTTTTTTTAGAGTTCAGGTAGCTATTCGTAAGTACTAAAATGGATCATTAAAAGAAAGAGACACATAGCCAAATTTAATTACATTTAATTTTATTTAAGTAAAAAGATACTTTCATGTGGTTTCAAGATAATTTTTAACACACTGAAACATGAAATATTTCAACGAAACTTGATATTCTAAGGTTTTGAGGGTCGTCCTTCACGATGGCGTCGTCAGAATTTCATTTCGATCATATGGAAATTAAATTTAATATGGCGGTCGAAACAAAAAAAATGAAAAAATGAAAATCGACTTTTTTTTTAAAGGCTGTTTTCGAACTGATAACAATTTTTCTGATTTTTGGCAAATACAACATAGTTGCTTAAAATAATTGTAATTTAAGACTTCACGGTAAAATTTTTGAAATCCATCATGGCGGATTCAAAATAGCGGTTCGAATTGATTGTTTTATTTTATACACCATTTGAAACTCCTTTTTTTAAATTATTAGTGTTAGGAATGTATGAAAATTTGGAATCATTCAAAGATTCAACATGGCGATTTAACTCCCAAAATTCAATCTTCTTTTATTATTCCAAACTTATAAAACTAAATATAAAACTAAATATATTATAACTATATATAAAGAAAAAGTATTCTACGAAAAAATGCACTATCAAAACATTCAAATTTTGTGAAGATTACGAATTATATTCTTGCAAAAGTTGTTTTGAAAAGCGGCACAAATGAAGCAAAAAGGAGAATTGGAAACAAAATTACAAATTTTATAAGAAATATGACATCATCAAATAATTTTTATAGTATAAGTTTGGAGTAATGAAAGAAGATTGAATTTTAGGAGTTGTTGGGTCACTATGTTGGATCCGTCATGTTGAATCATTGGAATGGTTCCCAATTTTCGCGCACATTTCTAACACTAACAATTTGAAGATTGGGGTTTCAAACTGTGTAAAAAAGATATAAAATAAAAAAAGATACAAAAATTAGCGATTTTTCGAATTCGCCATATTGGATTTGCCATTTTGAAAGCGGTGAATGTAAAAGATATACGGGGTGCGTCATCAAAATCCAGACAAATAAAACAATTTCTTTAAACAAAATGTTTTTAATGAAAAATTAAATATTACAAAAAATCCTTTTACATGACACTTGGGGGATTCCTGTAGAGTACAATTATTCGATATATCCTCCATTAACTTAAATGACGGCCTCTATTCTCGGTCTGAAGCGTTCGCACGCACGTTGTAATGTAGCGCTGTCCATGCTGCTTCAATAGTGATCCTTAATGACATCACATTGGCCGAGACTTATTTGCGACTTTCAACTACTTTCAACTACTCTCCATATGTAGTAGTCCAAGGGATATAAATCTGGGTTGTTGAGAGGCCAGAAGCATGAGAGGCGAGCAACTCGACTTGTCCTGGCAGTTTCAGAGAGCATTTGTCGTATTTAATGGACGATTGGAATCGAAGGTCCTCCTTGACAATTTTACGCGCTTACATCAACAATCGATGCTAATTTTCGCAACGATTGCCTTGGGTCATCCGAAATTAGCGCTTGAGCCCTTTCAATGACTGCGAGGGTCCTGGCGGTGCGTTCTTTCGAATGACTCTTCCTCGCTGGCATACTGGAACCTTTGCTGGACTAAAGCCGTATATTTTGCTACAACGTCATAAACGATTGATCTCAGGTATTTAAAGAACCGAATTATTTCCGTTGCTGAGCGCCCAGCGTGAAGGCCTTCGATGATCGCGGCTGTTCGATTATACTCGGCATGTTGGTTTCAATATCGCGGCCATTTTGAGAATATGACTGTTTACTAAAAGCATCAGGCTTTCTCGGACGCCAACAATAACCTCTGGCTGAGGCACAATATAACGGAAAATTTAAATTGAAATTTATCCGGATTTTGGTAACGCACTCTGTACACCTCAAAATCATAGATCTGAGGTTGTATATATTTAATAAGTTGGACATAATTCAAATTTGATGAGGTTGTACGAAAAAATACCAAATTTTCTAGATTTTATCAATTCGACCGTTATTTTGGCTCCGCCATGATTTTCGAAATTAAATTCTGACAACGTCATCGTGAAGAACGACCCTCGAAATCTTAGAATATCAAGTTTCGTTGAAATATTTCATGTTTTAATGTGTTAAAAATTATCTTGAAATCAAGTAAAAAATTGTGTTCTTCTGCGAATTAATGGGTTAGGCAAAGAATTTGCTGCCAGTACTAATGTCTTGAAAAGTAATTAGACTTTCAAAGTAATTAGATTAAATTGTGACATGATTATTGTGTAATAATTAAGAACACTAGTCTTCTTTACATTTAATGTTTCTTTTTCATTACACTGTAGAAATATGATCACGAACTTTCTTTACATATAAATGAAGCTCGTGATTATGAACAAAATTAAAAGTTGAAAATTAAGTTACAATAGTTACTTAAATGTAATGAACGTGTATATTAAATTTATGAAGCTTAGTGTATTTTTCTTAAAATTTATACTAACCTTTATAATATCTCTTTTTATCAATATTTTTGTTCCTTTTGTTTAAGATTTCTATATTTTTTTCAGTAGAAGAATTTCTAGATAAGTATCTAATTTTATTATTTATATTATTTTATTATTTATTATATTACTACTAAGTTATTCTCTCTCTCTCTCTCTCTCTCTCTCTGCCCCCTTCATCCTTCACCCCCCCCCTCATTCACCCCCTCCCACTTCCCTTTCTCTTTCTTCCTCTCCCCCCTTCTCCCTCTCTCTCTTCAATATAAGTCTTCTGTATTCCGATATAAGATTGCTATGTACCAATAGAGTGCTATGCGTTTGTAAAGAACGGGTATTGTGCACCTGCAAAAAAGAGGTGCTGTGTGCCTACAAAAAGGGGTGCTGTGTGCCCGCAAAAAAACAGGTGCTGTGCGCCTGCAAAGATCGGGTGCTGTGTGTTTGAAAAGATCGGGTGCCGTCCGCTTGTATAAAGATCAGGTGCTGTGCGTCTGCAAAGATCGGGTGCTGTGCGCCTGCAAACACTTACTATTATTATATGGTGATAAAAGGCATTTGAGAAAAAGCAAATTTGCTTATAATAACTTATAAAATAAAAAGACTATTATATTGTACCACGAAATGGATTACAGTCTACATTTTTTTCTCGTTGTGTATTATTGGACTATTAACATATTTATTAAGGTACATTATCATATTACTAATTTTTATGTAATTAATATTAATTCTTTTTGTTCACGGTTACTTTTCCAGAATTTTCTTATAACCTTGTTAATTCTTGATAAAAATGACTCGCAGCGTATTACACAGAAAGAAAAATTTTATATTAAGGAATTGTAAGAATATTGTAAGACCATGTATAGATTTTTAATTTAGAACGATGTTTATTATTGTAAAATTACATTGAAAATGACTCGATTGGAGTTGAAATGTTTGTTTTATTTTAATTGTTTTGTATTAATTTTGCTTATTTAAATTAAAATTCGTTTGTACGTGGCTCTTTGCCCTTCTTGTATACTATCTTTTGAGAAAAAGATTGTTAGACATTTCTTAAAGAAATTTATTTTCCGTTTATTTGTTATAAAATGTCGGTAAAGACAAAATATTACTTTGGGATCTGTTGAAAGAAATGTAATTGTCCGAGGTGAATGACTTTCGGACAGACATATAGATCATTTTCAACGACTTTTAGCAAGTTCAGATTATAAACCTGTCGAAACCTGGCGAATACAGTTACTAGATACAGTTACTAGATATAAGCTGTGTCAAAAGATACAAAACATATACAAATATTGCACAGTGCGTCAAATTCGTTAGATGGACACTGGGTATGCAGTTTTTACGATAGAAAAAATATATACGATTCGTTGAATAAACAAATATTGTATAATCAACATAAACAATTCTTAGAAAAATTATTTCCAACATATGATTTTGAAAAGAATCCTATTAAATTTCCTACTGTGCAACGACAACCGAATAGCGATTGCGGTGTTTTTGTTGTAGCTTTTGTGATTATTATTCAACATTAAGCCCGATAAAGTAAAATATGAATGTAAATTAATGCGTTCGCATGATAAAAATTCCCAAAACAAATGTAATTGAGCATTTTCCTCAAGATTCACAATATGTTCAAAAAGTAATTTCATTAGCAGTAATAAGAGCAAGAGAAGCTGAATCTAACCGTAAACGTACAGTGCGTCAATATGAAATGAAAGAACATAAATTAAATCAATTAAGAAAATGTGATAATTATGTTATAAAAAAGAATTTAGTAAAATTTAGTAAAAATAGACGCTTCAAAACTTTGACATTACGAAAGAAATACAGTTATCACTAAATGTTTCGGAGGAAATACAATTAATGCAAAGTATTTCAATGAAAAAATCAGTCAACAATATTCAGCCAAAACAAAATAGTAACAATAAACGTTGTGAAAATCTATACCAAAATTTAGAAAATGATCGTGTTATACCGTTAACACAAAGCGCTTCCAAGGAAATTATGGAAGAATTAGTCAATAATATTCAGATTAAAGAAAATAACAAACTACATCAAGAAAATCTAAATAGAAATCATGCTAAAAAAACGTTTCCATTACGCACAAGATTTAGAAAATAATCGTACTATAAAACATCGTCAATATACACAAAATTTAGAAAATAATTGTGATTTAAAACGTCATCGATATGAAGACGACTTAGAAAATAATCGTGCTAAAAAACGATTGCATTAACAAATTTTCAACACGAACGGAATAGAAATGAGTTGTAGTCGTAAGTGGTTGTACAATAACAATTTTATGAGAAAAGAAAGTCAATATCCAATGTTGTAAAACAAAATTGTGATAATGCCAAAAATATTATTAAAAAATATGAAAAGTTTTGGTAACGAAATTATATAAAATATTATAATCCTGTGGCAATTAAAAATATTTTTAACAAATTAGATATTAAAAATAACGTTGAAAAATAATTGAAAGCCGAAAAAAATTGTATGTCGTTATATGCAAATTCGAGATAGATACGTTCGCAATATGTATAAAATATTAGTTTTGCTTAAAAAGAAATTAGAAATGTGCTTGACTCTTGCTACTAAATGCAAAACAATTAATGAAAAATTAGTTGCACTTTGTGGTAAATCGAAACATATCGAAACATACAGCTTCGTCTGAAAATTATTTTATCGAACATTTAATGGTACATATAATATTTCTTCATCACAAATATTAGCAATAAACATGGAAGGTCAAATTACAAACGTATTACCTTTAATAGAAGCACAAGCAAAAAAATCATGCGACGATAGTTTATGTAAAATTGATACATTTTTGATTGATTGTTATGAAAAAATTCTTCAAATGATAAATATATGTACCTTTAAGAAAATACCAGAATTGTTACAAAAAATTCATAAATGTACAATAAAAACAAATTTAAATACGAAGTTGGATCATGCGCATATTATATTGATATAACTTTGCAAAGCATTGTTTCTTCTCATTTCCTTATTATTACCTCATTTTCCAAAGGTTAGATATATTAAATGTTTAATTTATCGACAGACGAACTTCTATAGAAAGATATTAGATTTAGAAAAGACTTTAATGTCTGCTGATTTAGAAACACTAAACAAAATTATAATTGTGGCAAAAGAAAAAGCAAATCGTATGTATAGACATGAGTAAATTCCTACTACCTAATTTGAGTAAGGAGGAAATTTTTTCTAAATTTAAGGAAGCATTTAAGGTTTATATCAAACGTTGCATGGACATACCTCGATATGCTTGTGTATCATGTGAGAGACTTTATTATAAAAAAAATGTATCTCAATTTAATAAGTTGAAAGTACAAATGGATGGATTTCCATTTTTAAAAGACTTAGTGGCGTATATAGAAAAACATGATATTAAGTCAGAATATCTGTGATTATTGTCAATGAAAATTTTATGTCGGAGATTTGTCTGCGTATAGTGTTTTAAATAATCTCTTTGTACATAATGTATCCGATGAAATAGCATCTCTTAAACAATACGAAAAAATGTTTATACAAAGAGCTAAGGCATTTCAAACTATTATTAAGATGAGAACTGTTATTATTAAAAATTTACCCCAAAAGCAAATGGTACAAAAAATAAAAGGTAGAACATTTTATTTATCACTTTCTCTGCAAGAAACATTGAACAAATTGTGTAAAAATACCGATCCAATAAATAAAAATCATAAAATTATTTTAGTTAGAGATGTTCCGACGAATTCCAAAATTATTTGGGAAGACATGGTAGATAAAAAAAAATATATAATGCTTTAATATGATTAAAATGTAATCCAACCTCCACGGTCCGAACGGGTCGGTCAGGCGGGCTTATATGCACGCCGTCCTGTCCGGGGCCCTTTATGGGGCCCCGGTATGGAGTGGGAAGGCCCTGGCCAGCCGCCGAATAAAGCAGAAGTTGCACAGCGTGCAACGGCGGCTGGCCTTGCGCATCTGTAGGGCCTACAGGACGGTGTCGTACGCCGCCGCCATGGTCCTCGCGGGGATACCCCTGCCGAGTACGTGGCCGACGCCCTGGCGGAAACCTTCGCCGGGGTGAAGGCCATTCGGCTTCGGGGGGGGATCGTTACCCCGAGGACCACTGACCGACTGAGAAGGAATGCCCGTCGGCGGGTCTTCGAAGAGTGGCGCTCCACTCTCGAAAACGACCCGCCGACAACGGGCGCTCGGACCGTGGAGGCCATCCTCCCCTGCCTCGAGGAATGGGTAGGCAGGGGATGGGGCGGACTATTGTTCCACGCGACGCAGGTGCTCACCGGACACGGATGTTTCGGGGAGTACCTGTGTCGCATAGGTAAGGAGCCGACCACTTGTTGTCACCACTGCGACGGGGACCGGGACACCGCGCAGCATATGCTGGAGACCCGCCCGGCTTGGGCGGGCGAGCGCGGTGTCCTGGTCCGTGAGATAGGGGAGGATCTCTCCCTGCCGGCTGTCGTGAAGGAGATAGTCGGCAGGGAGAGTGCTTGGAGGGCCTTCTCCTCCTTCTGCGATCGGGTGATGTCGCAGAAGGAGGAGGCTGAGAGGCAGAGGGAGAGGGCACCGGGAGGTCGGGGCCTTCTCCCGCCCCCGCCGCCTCCGGGTGGCGGGGCTGACGGGGGGGAAGGAGATGCGAGCGGTGGTGGCGTTGGGGGTCAACGCGGGCGCCGGCTCCAACCGGATCGCTCGCGCCCCGGGTCATCCCTCGCGCGTACCCGCCGCCGGGACCGCCCCACGGGGCGAGAACGACGGCGACCTCCTTCCCCCATAGATGAGAGGAGTGAAGAGGAGGACGGTGGGGTGGTGTGCGGGAGTGTCGGGGTCAGTGAACCCTCCACCTCCGCCGCCACCATCATCAGTGACGGCCCCGCGTCCGAGATGCGGGGCGCAGTGAAGCGGCGGCGGATCGCCGACCCTAGGGTCGATCCGCCGCCGGAAACAGGATGACCCTCCGCGTGCGCGGGGTGCAGTGGCTCATCATCCTCCGGCCGCGTCGAATGCGCGACCGGGCGGGGAGCCCTGCGCCGCCGCGCGCGGGGGGTGCGCCGCGAGACTTCCTCTCGCGGCGCCGAAGCATGAGGGGCGCCAAACTTCTGATTGGCGCCCCTCGGGGGGCTGGGGATCGCGGCGGGGGCCGTGATCCCCAACTCCCGCCCCCCAACACCAACTGGGGCGGCGGGCGCAGGGGGTGGTGTCCCCCCAGCGCCCGAATAAAGTCGAAGGTGCCAAGCACCGCCCGGGGTCACGTCGTCTCTCAGACGACGCCAATCCCCGGGCGGGAATAGAAGTCGGCAATAAGCCGACTGGCCTGAGGGACTCCCAGAAGTATGCTGCACGCGTTCCTGGGAGTCCCTCATGCAAGGCCAGGTAAGGACACTCGGAGGGGTTTTAGTAGGTGCAAGCCCCACATAACCCCGGGCTCTCCCCCGAGGCTCGGGGTATGCGTCAGGCATTTCCCCTCCGTTATCAAAAAAAAAAAAAAATGATTAAAATGTAATAATACTTTTTATAAACATATTATATTGCCAAATACTACTGATGAATTACATTTAGAGGAATTAAATAATCCGGAATTTGTAATATAAGACACAGAAAATGATAAAGAATTTGTTTTGCATGACACTCACGAATTGCGTCCCAAAATTGAAATGTAAAAACAGAAACAGTCTTAAACGATAAGTATCAGGCTATGTTAACTCAAATTGATGAGAGTGATGATAGTTATTATGATCAATATACTATTTATCCTCTGTATGAAAAAAAGTCACATGAAAGTCATACCGTTTTATATCAAATGTTAAAAATTCAGGCATTGTCTTTGGATAACCGTGAAAAAAATTTAGATCTCTTGTGTTTTCCAAATTTGTATCCTTTTGGTATTAATAGACAACATGAAACTAAGCCGATTAAACTTCATGACTATGAATTTATTAAATGTCGTTTGAAATCTAAACATCCGCAGATTAAATCAACGATATTTATTTTATTTGTTAAATAATGCAAATATTCGTCTATTAAGTCATGGTTTAGACTGGCCATCGTTTCGAGACATATTTCTGTCCATCGTCGGTAATGATCCGTCTATCTCAAACGTGGAAAGGTTTCATCACTTAAAGCATTGCTTAGAAGGATCCGCGGAAGCATTGATACGTTCGTTGGTCGTAACCGGAGATAATTATTCTCGCGCGTGGGCGCTGTTGTGCAAGCATTACGAGAACAAGAAGGAGTTGTCGCACTCTAATTTTTGTACGTTCACTGCAAGAAAATGAAAAGCGATACCGCCGAGGAACTCAGCCGCATTTACAATGCCGCAATCAGTGCCGTAAACGGTCAAGAAAGTATAGGAAGACCAATTAATTTGCATGGCTTCGACCTTTTCAATCACTTCGTTATCGAGCTCTTCGATCCGAAAACTCACCTCGAATGGGAATCTCACACGAGCGATTCCACAGACTTGCCAGATCACAACACCTTGTTGGACTTCATTACGAAGCGAATTCTGACTCTCAAGGCCGCAAAACCAAGGGCCACCTAAGGTCTTTGGAAATCTACCGCGAATCGCGAAATCGCACGTCGCCAAACGTGTGGCCGACGCTCCCGGTTGCGTTCTGTGCAGAGATCGGTATAACGGAATGATGTGCGAACAATTTAAGTCGAAATCCGCACCCGAGCGAAAGTCCTTCGCTGGAACACACCGGTTATGTTACAATTGTCTCGGTTCGCATCCAATCGCGAAGTACCAATCAACGAAGACGTGTCTTTTGCAAGACGAGACATCACATACTCTTGCATGAAGCATACGTCACTGCGAAGTCCGCCGACGCAAACGTGTTGACCGCTGTGCGCCAAGACAACGAGTGCAAGACCATTCTACTTGCTACCGCGAGAATCACTGTCGATAATCGTCGGGGATCCACACCCGGTTAGAGTCTTGATCGAGCAAGGATCGGAAGTATCCTTGATCTCCGAGGCGCTAGTCTAGCGCTTACGCCTGCCGCGATCTCGCGCGGCAATCTCAATTTTCGGCATCGGCGGCTCACCCTCGAGTTCTTGTCGCGGGAAAGTGTCTCTCAATCTTACCTCCAGGATCAATGGAGCTAGAGTCACCGCTGTTGCTTTCATCCTGCCACGTCTTTCACTATATCAAGGAGCAGCTACGACTATATAAGATTACATGGCCTCACATTGAAGGTCTCCAGCTGGCCGATCTGCAATTCTTGGCCGCCGATTCCATCGAGCTGTTGCTCGGCGCGGAGGTGTGCTCTATCATTTTGCAAGAGGACCTGCAAAAAGGCGATCCACATACTCCCGTCGCTCAGCGTACCCTGCTCGGATGGATTCTCTCGAGAGGCTGCGGCGAAAATCTCTCAGCGATTCCACACCGCTACTTCCAGTGCATCGCCGACCACGAGCTGATCGCGTTCGTGCAACGTTTTTGGGAGCAAGAGAAAGAACCTTCCGCCTCAGTGTTTATCATGTCAGACGAGCAACGATGCGAGGAACTTTTTGCTCGAACTCACAGTCGCAGGGAGGTACGTTGTGCGACTGCCATTTGCCGCGCCGCCAGCACTCGGTGACACCCGCCAATCAGCTGAGCGACTGCTCACCATGGAGCGATAGCGACGTTCGATTAAGGCTCCTGTATCACGCCTTTCTAAAGGAATACGAAGAGTTGCATTACATGGAGTCGGTGCCAAGGTCATCGGAATCTCAAGCAAGATGCTACCTGCCTCACCATAGAGTGTTCCGAGAATCGACCAAACTCAGGATAGTATTCAACGGATCTCAGAGTACAAGGTCCGGTAAGTCACTAAACTCCCAGCTGTTGGTCGGCGCCAACTTGTTGCCATTGCTCGCCGATGTGCTAACCCGATGGCGATGGCACTGATACGCGATTGTGACGGACATCGAGAAAATGTACCGTCAAATTCTCGTGGCGTCCGAGGACAGAGCATTATCAATGCATTCTCGTGGCGCCTAAGGACAAAACTATTATTAACGCATGGCTCACTCACTCAACGATCCGGTTCGCGAGTACCGATTGAACACGGTGACATACGGTCTGTCGTGCGCGCCATTTCTCGCTATCCTTACTCTTTGTCAGCTCGCCGACAACGAAAACGCGAGATTTCCGCGAGGTTCCGCCGTACTGAGACACGATTGCTACGTCGACGACATTGTCACCGAAGCACACACGAAAGACGAGGCGATCGCGAAGCAATCCGAGTTCCGTCAGCTGCGCATGGCGGGCGGGTTCCCGCTAAAAAAATGGGCCGCCAACCATCCTGAAATTCTCGTCGGCATCACTGATTCCTGCGGATCACTGTCTCGCGGATTCACGGTCGTGGGAACATGAGGGTCATGCAACGCTGGGCTTGCAGTGGCCCGGTCGATGATACCTTCGCATTTTCAATTCAAGGCTGCACCATGAGAATTTCACCAAGAGAAAGTGTCTCGCGTTTATTTGATCCGCTCGGACGGTTGACACTAGTAGTGATCCGCGCAAAAATCTTACTTCAATCAGCATGGTTGCAGAAGCTGGACTGGGACGCCCCGCTCCCTCAAGCAGACGCCTGCCATTAGAGTCTTTTCCTGGAGGAACTTCCAAGGCTTGAACAGCTTAGAATCAACCGCTGGTTGAATACAGACGCCAAGGACGCGAAAGTCGAACTACACGGATTTGTCGACGCGTCCGAACGAGGGTACGCAGCCGTGATGTACCTTCGTGTCATCAGCACTGACAATGTCAAGGTTATCCTACTCAGCAAAAAGCAAGGTCGCTCCGATCAAGTCGGTATCCTTGCCGCGATTGGCGCTGTGCGCCGCCGCCTTGCTCACGAAATTAGTCGCACACACACGTACCGTTTTAAGCCTGTCCATAGCTCCAGTTACTCTTTGGTCCGACTCCAAGGCCACACTCTACTGGAATCAGGGTCACGCCTCTCGATGGAAGACTTACGTGGCCAACCGCGTGTCCATGATTCAAGAGGCACTTCCAGAAGGACGATGGCGTCATGTTCCCGGAAGGAACAACCCGGCCGACTGCACCTCTCGGGGAATAACACCAAGAGAGCTCATGGATCATCCACTCAGGCCCCTCTTGGCTGCTCTTGGACGACTCGACTTGGCCTGACGCACAGCCTGAAACTCCATCGGAAGAAGTGCTCGAGCAACGCATCCACTCTCGCACCATCACGTCAAAGATGGTCTCGGAGTCGGGGCTCCTTCTCCGATTCTCCTCTCCTGAACTGGCTCCTAGGTCACAGCGTGGTGCTTACGTTGGCTGCGCCCAAAGAGAATGTCAACAACAGAAGAAAGTCTGAAGCCGACCTTGACACCCGATGAGTTTGACGCTGCACTAGGACGATGGATCCGAGCAGTTCAGGCAGTGCATTATCCACGCGAAGTTACTGCCGCAGAGGATCAACGCCCGATGTCACCTCACAGCCACTTGCGAACCTTGAGTCCCTTCATTGACAATCAAGGGATGCTGAGGTCGGAGGTCGTCTAAAGCAGTTCTCTCTCCGGAAGAGCGGCATTCGATAATAATCATTCCGTCGATAATCACTTGCACCTCGCACGCCTCTTGATATCATCGTGTCATCGCCGAGTACTCTATGGAGGGGTGCAATTGACTCTCGGCCTGTTGCGACTGCGATATTGGATCCCTCGAAGGCAAGCCACAACAAAATACTGCCTGCGTCACTTGTACCAGATGGAGAGGGGTCACGCCACAACCACTGATGAGCAACCTTCCTCAAGAACGCGTAATTCCTGCACGTCCATTCCTCAGGACCGATATCGACTATGCCGGGCCGATACGACTCATTCGCACGAGTCGGGGACGTGGGCACCGGTCCCACAAGGCAATACTTGTGTGTCTTTGTGTGTCTCTGTTCTAAAGCGACGCATCTTGAGGTCGTCCGATTACACGGCGGACGCATTTCTGGCCGCGCTTCGTCGATTCACATCGCGGAGAGGATTATGCTCGGATATCTACTCCGACTGTAGCACGAACTTCATTGGCGCCGACCGACAGATACGAAAGCTTTTTCGCACACCTTCCGCCAACGGCAGCTGCATTGTCAATTGTGTTGTCACAGAAGGAATCCGGTAGCATTTCAACCTTTCCGCCATCCCTTCCCACCTCACTTCGGAGGCCTCTGAGAAGCAATAGTGAAATCAATGAAGTACCATCTTCGGTGACGAGTGATCGGCGACGCCATGCTCACCTACGAGGAGATGAGCACTCTCTTAGCTTAGGTAGAGGCCTGAATTCTCGGCCCTTGCTGACTCGGCAGACACTTTCTTATTGAACAGACTGTATATATACATTTGATACAATTTCTCGACAAAATCTTATTGCTGCAGCAAATATCTCATTCTCTGCTGTTACGATCCCTATTGTTAAAAGAAAAGAACAAATTACAACCGCCATTACCTAAAGGTATTTCTGATTTTCACAATTTCTTATAATTTCTTACATTATGAACCTATAAAGTATATGTATAAAGCTTGTCCTATATCGGAAGATAACAAATATTCCTACATCTTTAGTAGCTTTTAAAAATATTGGAAAAGAGCTTTGAAATTTTGGATAGTACATTTGCAGTAAGTATTCGTAACATTTTATTTGTTATCGGAGAATATTGCTTTACTAAAATAAAAAGAAGAAGTAATAAATGTATTGAAATTCATATTAACATCCATGATTATCACATAATGCTATCTATTATTAATTATTATAAGTATATATTAGACTCATTATTGCTCTATTTTCTCCAACTATACAACATAAAACCCTCATTCTTACATCTTTTTACTTTATTATACAATAATATTATTTATTACATTTTTTGTATGTTATGTACATGTGTATACATCGTATATTTCAAGTCGTACCCAGCAAAGTTTGCGCAATTATTTTCAATACATGCACGTTGGATAAGGTATTAATATCGTACAACAAATTTTTCAGCTTCACTTATTTTTGTTTTTATATAATATTTTCAATATTAAAAAGGCTCTGTACTTATAACAAAAGGTAGTATACCAGAAGAGTAAAGAGCCAATAACGTATAAACGAATTTTAATTTATAATAAATAAGCAAAATTAATACAAAATAATTAAAATAAACAAACGTTTCAACTCCAATCGAGTCATTTTCAATGTAATCTTACAATAATATATACATCGTTCTAAATTAAAAATCTGTACATGGTCTTACAATATTCTTACAATTCCTTAAAATAAAATTTTTCTTTCTGTGTAATACACTGCGAGTCATTTTTATCAAGAATTAGAAAAAGTCATAAGAAAATTCTGGAAAAGAAACCGTGAACAAAAAGAATTAATATTAATTACCTAAAAATTAGTAATATGATAATGTAACCTTAGTAAATATGTTAAGGGGATGCTGGAGCGAAAGCTGAAGTTAATCAAGGTCGATATTACAGATTTTTATTTCCAATGTATAAGATGCTTACGCCCTCTGAGTTAATATGATCATGCAGGAAATTCGATCGATTAATTATCAATATTTTTATTCCGTTTTCTACATTCCGTTACCATCTTAGCAGGGACGTGTATTAGGATCGGTTCCACTAATGTAAAATTTATTTTGGAAAATTTTTCAATTTTGAAATTGAGAAAAAAATAAACTGTAATTGAAGATAATCTCATATTTGTAGAATCGGACCTTAGAAAGGTTAGACTTTACAGTTGTATTATGTACACATGCAGTGTAAGCCATGTTCCAATATATATCACCAGTATTAAAAATCTGTAATATACATAAAGTACAGATTTTTAACTTTAATAGTTATATAGATACGAAGCCGTAGTAGCACTTTTTCCTTACGTCCAATACCATTTTAGGTAATAATAATATAGTATCAATAAATGAATACGACATTACACATACATAATGTAATTCTTTTTCATGAATATCCGTGTGTATATATATATATATATATATATATATATATATATATATATATATATATATATATATATACACACATACATATATGAAACACGTATCCATATATTGACAATAATATATGTTACATCTTGACTAAATCCTAAAATGATATTGATCATAGGAAAAAGTGATACGACTGTGTACCGATATTAACTGCGAGTACTGAAAATACGTAATTATAGATTTTCAGTATTGACAGTGTACATTGACACATGGTCCTAATAGCATTTTTACTGTTGTACAATGTCATTTTAGGTCAGGATGTGCTATGTATTAGATATACATGAATATATTACACATATAATATACATATAGCTATACCATATTTTGCTACGTTTAATGAAAAGATGTAGAAGTTAATCATGTTAAAATATTAGTGGTGTATGTAAATATAATACACATATAGGCAATATAATACACATATATACAATATTGCATATATGTATACTATAACGTGTGAATATACATACACATATTGCAGATAAAAGTTACCAATGCTAAGCTATTTATGCATTCCCTATGTTTGAATATGCAATATTAAAATTGTATACATATATATAATATATATATATATATATATATATATATATATATATGTATATAATACACATATACGTACACATAAAATGAAGATTTATCAGAGAATTTGTAATTTGATTATTTTTTTTAAGATATTACGTTTGATCATCTGTGTTTGACTCTCGTTAGCTTCGATTTATGTTAGTTGTATGTATATTCTGGTATTGAAAATATAAAAGTATATATCACTAATATCTGTATATTTGACCAAAAAAATATATCTCTTTTATTGAACGTAGAAAAAAGAGGGCATCAGTACACCTTTTTGTTACACGTAACAAAAAGAGATGAAGTAGCTACACACGTATGTGAATATGAATTAGAAATATATTTTATGTAATGTGTGTACAACGTAATGCACATAAAATATAATTCTAATATTCATTAATGTGTCTATATTATATCTGCATGAAAAGCTAAATATGAGTAATTTCTATCTCTCTTTTATGGGCCTTCTACAATAAGCCATTAGTTACAAATCAGAAGTCAGAAGCTAAAAATTGATCAATCACAGCCAATTTTTAGCGTCTGACTTCTTATTTATGGCTGATTTATGACTTATAATTGTAAAAGGCCCATTAAACATAATAAAAAGAGATGGAATAGCTACATATATGTATGTGCAATGTATTTACGTACTGACAATATATGTTACAAAGTTAAAATGACATTGGGAATAAAGGAAAAAGTGCTATTACATTACACGTGTATACATGTATTTCAAATACATGGTTACATCCGAAGATATATCTAAGTCACAGTCAGAGTGTATTTACTAAAAATATACTTATTGTAACTTGTTGTTAACGTACACATTGACCTATACATTTGTTAAAACACTTTGAATATGATATACTTATATACATTTCATAAACGTACAGCATCGTACGAAAATTATGCATGTGACTATTGACTGTGTAATGTATGTTATATATATGTATAGCATATACGAGGTCTGTTCCAAAAGTATCCGACCTACCTCCATTTTTCGGCGCTTGGCTTATTCTTCGTCGTCCGGTTGGTGGCATCCTTCGAAGTAGTCCCCATTTGATTGAACAACACGCTCATATTGATGCTTCCACTTCCCAAAGCAGTCTTGAAAGTCAGTTATTCGAATCGCCTTTAGTGCATTCGTCGCATTGATTTCAACAGTCTTCTTGTCGTCGAATCGGTGTCCTTTAAGCGGCATTTTCAATCGAGGAAATAGCCAAAAGTCGCAGGGAGCTACGTCGGGACTGTACGGAGGCTGGCGAAGCTGTACAACACTGTGTTTTGATAAATACTGCTGCACAAGGTTTGATGCATGCGCTGGAGCATTGTCGTTGCTCAACTTTTTCGGTCATTTTTAGCTACTTAAAAATCCGACGAACGTGAAAAAGACACTGTAAACAAATATACACTGCGTATGAACTATACGTCCTACTAGTGTCTGCGACCAATCGATAAGTTCATAAGGTCCTATTGTTGACGTGCCTGCCCGGTAGAGGTCGCTAGAACACTTTGGCGCGAAGATATAAATGCAGGTCGGATACTTTTGGGACAGACCTCGTATATATATATATATATATATATATATATATATATATATATATATGTATAACATATATATTATATAGGTTGAAAAAAGACTCCGGATTTAGGAGCTGAACATAAAAGTGACTATAATTAATCATAAAGGAATGTGAATTGTACTTGTATCGGCATGCATAGTACGCCAAAATATAATGCGTTGACCTATGACTATGATTCACATTCTACGATTGAATTACGGCCATTCTTGTGCTATAAGGCCATTACATAACGTTTTTAGAAAAAACGTTTCAGACAAAAGTTGTAAGGTTTCAAAGAAACTGTTTACTGATATTCAATTTTTTTTTCTTCATTAGTTTCTTTGTTTCGATCATATCAAGCAATCAGCTTTTGATTCCATCATGACAATGCATCTTTCTTTCAATGCAATTCATATTTCTTTAAATACAGACGCAAAATTCTACAAATTAGTTCTGTAATTGTATTTCACCAAATTTGATAATCGAATGCCACTGCCAATAAATTAAAAATAGTCAGTCCACGATGAACGCCTCTGACATTTATCTATAACTAGCCAAGCATGATTTACGGCTGTGGCATTTTGTTATAGCTAGCCAGCTCACGATTAACGGCTCTGACAGTAAATTAAAAATAGTCAGCCCACGATGAACTCCTCTGACATTTGTCTAT